>NC_050075.1:91477571-91540071 GCF_009764565.3 Dermochelys coriacea
AATCAACTCTATTTCAGAAATTCATGGTAAAAATTTTATGTTATTTTGTATAGTTTGGGGTTTAGGTATATCCATTATTATATAGAGTATGTTTGCACTGAATACTAGTTCGTTCATCTCTCACCAGTTTAATTATAATTTTGTATTGCTTTCTTGCCTTCACCTATTAGCTCTCTTTTATATTTTAAATCTAACTGATTATTGGCCTTCTCCACTCCACAGTTTTTAGCTGTGAAAAACTTGAATCATTGATTCCATGGCTATATCTCACAAACAAAAATAACTAAAGATACTCTCAAGTAAAAATACTAGATAGCCATGGTATTTCAGGTTGTAAATCCACAAAAACAGCTGGCCTGCAATCTACTGCCATAGCAGAGACAGGTTTCAGAGTAGCAGCCGTGTTAGTCTGTATTCACAAAAAAGAAAAGGAGTACTTGTGGCACCTTAGAGACTAACAAATTTATTTGAGCATAAGCTTTTGTGAGCTACAGCTCACTTCATCGGATGCATTCGGTGGACCCCCCACTGTATTTTCCACCGAATGCATCCGATGAAGTGAACTGTAGCTCACGAAAGCTTATGCTCAAATAAATTTGTTAGTCTCTAAGGTGCCACAAGTCCTCCTTTTCTTTATAGCAGAGACAAGAGGTCAAGCAGAGCTCATGGACTCTTATTCCTCAACCTTGTGACACTCAGGAGCACCATAGAGGTGACCGCTTCAGTTCCAAAGAAGGGTCCTGGGTATCCATTCTAAGAGTGCCTCCTGCTGGCTTATTTAGAGAGGAGCACTCGTGTCAGTCTTAGGGGACGCTGACAGCTTGTCCTTTTGCTTAGTTTAGTGGACACACTGCTTGCACTGTAGGGAAGTGGACAGAGGATGTGATAAAGGAGGAAATTGTGGTGTCACATAATGAAGGAATTGGGAACCTAAGGCCCTGAGTCAGCAAAGCACTATTGCACGTGCTTAACTTTGATTACATTAGCAGTCCCAACCCTATTCGGCAAGCATATGCAAATGTGGGGCCCTGTGTATCTATAAAGATATAATGTAAGCATATAAACATAATGTGCATAAATATGTTGAGATCTCGGTATTTATTTTTTAAACCTATGGACATTTTACAAGAGAAGTAAAAAATCAGGGGCTAATTCAAAAAAAGAATAAACTGAAAGAGAGAGAATTCAGGTTAACCTCTTAACTACATTGCAAAATTTTACAGTTAAGTCCTGATTAAGAAGTCGGGGGTTGCAAATTCAGGGTCAGGGAGAATATTTAAGATTCATAAAGAAAAAGTAAAAAGAAAAATGGTTGATCCTGCAACCTGCACTCATTGCTCAGGTGAACATTGATCTCAGGAGAAGTAAATATTAGCCATCTGAGTAAGTCCTTGCAGGATCAGGTCCTATGCAGATGCAACCTACCTTGACAGGATGCTGCAACTCTGCACTCAGACTGCAACATGCAGAATAGCTATTTTTAGCTATATTGCATCATGGATATGAGCATTCGGAACACTAGCCTATAGAATTTGACATTCACGACTAGAAATTCATTTATTAGGAAGAGGCTCTTTAATGCCTTCTTTAAAAAAATAATACAGATGTGAAAGTATTAACGCTGGTCTTTTGCACCCATCACATCCATCGTTTGGGATGCCTGAAGTACCGCCATTCACTTGTTTCTATTGAAAATCAAAATATTTTAAATTAAAAAAGGACAAAATAGTAAAGTTGTTCACTTTTAAAATGCTTCAAAACTGAGAAAATAAGTATTTTTCCCCAAAGAACGATCTTCTCCTTAAAATGTTTTCAAAACAAATCACAAAAATTAACTTCTTTTTCATTAGTATTTTTCTGCGCAACAGAAACGATTTCAAAGCTATTCTATTTATGTCCCAAGCATTGCTGGTATTGCCCTGAATTGAATAGCAGAGCAAATTTTTTATCTATCTAATTATCTCTCTGTACAACTGGGGCATAGGCAACGTTATCCCAGAATTCCAGAACCTTTTTGTACATGAGTTCTTACTTTAAATTAATGTGCAGATTTGCTTTGTCTGAGCTCAGAAAAGTATTTGTTTTAAAAACCACAATACCTTTTTGGATTTTTTGGCGTTGCGATGCCTCTACTCACCCACTTTACCTGAAGAGTATAATTGGGAGGTATCAAGCTGAATGTAGGAGTACATGGAATTATCCAATAAATGCCTGGGATTTCTCAGATTTTCCACAGTAGGAATCCCATGTGAACAAATGTCAGCCTGCATCAGATCCAGATATAAATGGCATATAGTAGCTTCTATGTTTTTGATCTTAAAGTGAGCATGAATATTGTTAATAATGATCATTCTCCTATAAATTATATATGTCAAGGAACCCAAACTTGTATATTGCCCTGGGCTCCTCTTTGTGCTTCTGGTATTAAATGCTCTATAGATCCTCCTGTTTGCAGTAATTGTCAAGCTTGAATCAGTCCATTTGGCCAGTTGTACAAAACTGTTGTTTAAGATGTTTGCCCCGCATTTACCCTATCCAAAACCAATGAACGAAAACAAAATGTCTCAATGAGAAATGTTAGTATACAGACATGTTTACAATATGTCAAACCAGTAAGGACACCTGCACCACCTCTACTTGGTGCTGTGATTGGTTGTGTTAGCATTACGAAGGGCTAAACTGGGTCAGTTCATGAATGGAAAAAATGTCTGAGTGCTGCAAAAAGTGGTAGTGGAGATTCAGAAGGTCTTCCTTTTGGTCACTATTAAACCAATGGCCCACCCTGGTGCTGAGGTGCAGACCACAGAATGAGACGTAAAGCCAGATTCCTTGCTGCAGCCCAGACTCATTCAGTGCAGCAAAGATGAGACAAAGCTCTCTGGTTCTCTGCCTGTCTTGACTGTGCCCCAAAGGGACTTCCTGTCAGCTGAAAATAGCCAAAGCACAGTAGCATTCCAACCATACTCCTTCCTGCCCTGGGCATGTCCCCAAACATTTGTGGGAATTCTCAACTGGCCAGATACACCCAGATTCCAGCCACTAAAATCATGGTCCTGAGCATAAATGGTTATTAAAGATCCATGGAACATTCTGTAACAGGAAAGATGTTAACTTACCTGGATATCTTACCCAGATTCACATTTGGGTTACCCTGTATTGTGAGTTGGGTAGGGTATTCTTCGCTTTGCTAAAGTGCTCGTCTGAGTGCTGGTAAGCAGCCGCAATATTTCGACCCTGAGATGGCTGCATTCTGTTAGTGGACAAAATAGATTGAACTAAATTATTGGACTAAACCATATCGGTAGTTTGTAAAATGCTTTTTGAATCCGTCAGGATATTAGTACAGGCCTGTTACAAATTATTTATTTATTTCACAGTTAAATAAATGCAAGTATCCGCAGAAAAGGTGGAAAACAAAAATGGATTTTTAATGATCAAAGTACCTGGACTACAATTTGGGAAGAGGCAGTGAAGTGAAAAAACAAGTGTGTAAGCTACTAGCAGCAATAGAGCCACAACTGCACATCACAGTACAACCATTGGCCAGATTTTGATCCCAGCTACACCATCATAAATCAAGGGAAGTCAATGGATTTCTCCCAGTCAGAATCAGGCCCTCAGAGACTAATGGTATGTCTACTCTGGAGCTAATTTCCAGCTCCAGGAGACATACCCGTGCTAGCTCTGACTGAGTCAGCATGCTAAAAATAGAAATGCAGCCACAGCGACATGAGCAGAGGAGGGAGCTAGCCATCCTGTCTGAGACCTTAGGTGTGTACATGGGGTGGCTAATCCCTCCTGCTACCATGACTGCACTTCTATTTTTAGTGCACTAGCTCAGAGCCAGTGCTGGAATGTCTCCGCAAGCAGGAAATGACATCTTCCAGCTCCAATGTAGACATACCCTAGAACAGTGGCTCTCAACCTTTCCAGACTATTGTACCCCTTTCAGGAGTCTGACTTGTCTTGTGTACTCCCAAGATTCACCTCTCTTAAAAACTACTTGCTTTCAAAATCAGACATAAAAAGATAAAAGTGTCACAGTACATTCCCCTTTGTCCGGCTCGTCCTTGTCCGTCTCTCCATAAACACAAGTCGACACCACACCATTCCATTTTGTTGCGAGCATGTTCTTTCCATTTCTGGCCAAAGAGTTTTGTCATGAAAAATTGCTGACTTTCTCATTTTTACTGTATAATTATAAAATAAATCAATTGGAATATAAATATTGTACTTACATTTCAGTGTATAGTATATAGAGCAGTATAAACAAGTCGCTGTCTGTATGAAATTTTAGTTTGTACTGACTTCACTAGTGTTTTTTATGTAGCCTGTTGAAAAACTAGGCAAATATCTAGATGAGTTCATGTACCCCCTTGGAAGACCTCTGCGTACCCCCAGGGGTACGTGTACGTCTGGTTGAGAACTGCTGCCTAAGAAGGCTGAGAGTTTGGGACCTGATACGGTAAGGAATTTAAGCTCGGGACTAACTTTGAGCACACGCTTAAATCTTTTCTTATTCAGGAAAGCACTAAAGGACATGCTTAACTCCCACTGTATTCCAACAGGATTTACGTACATAAGTGCTTTGCTGGATAGGGATGGATCTAAAGCATGTGCTCAGGTGCTTTGCTAAATCAGAGGCTGGGTGAAGTATTATGAGGACACAACCACTGAACACGTAACACATCAAAACACCAAACTGCTTTTGCATCATGCTAATTCCCTCAAGGTCTACTCAATGAAAAGTTAGGCATCATGTCTTCTGTCAGGAAGATATTCTTTAAAAATTGTTTTCTACATACTGTAAATGTTGGTTTCAGTTCAAATGCACAATATTGTAACATACACACACACACCCCAAAAGTTATTTTAATAGAGTTATTTACTGACTGGATAGTGCTTTAAGTGGTCTCTAATCTATAAAAATGAGGATAGAAAAATAATTTACAGTTGCTTTCTCTCTGAAATAAATATGAAGTATGTGTACATATCAATACTTATTAAACAGATATAAATGATTCTTTTAATAATCTTTGAGCATCCAGTCCCTGTTATTTAGCTCACAGTTTTTGAAGCATATTGCACAGTCACATAACACCCACTTTTGGATGTACAGCCTGCTATTATAGGGCACATCCTGTTCTCTGTGCCCAGCCAAGTGGCTGGTCTGTGTGCTGGATATCTCCATGGGAGGAGGAGGGAAGGAGATTGCTGTTTCACTGTTACTGTTCATATCTCAGAGCTGGAGTACCATCAGTAGTACATAGGGGTCAAGGGCTGGTAGATCTACTAGCCCCAAGCACTGCTGGTTGTAGAGAAGCAGCTCATTCCAACAAAAGCACAGGTTTCTGCCTGGAAGATGCAAGGTTTGATGCAAGGAAAGTGCAGGCATTATGCTTAGTTAAGGAGACTCTTACATATTCCACACATGACCTATGGAGCATACACCATATTATCCTTGCGCTTTCTTCAATATGAGAGGGAGCCCTGAAGAACCTGGCTCCATGGCACTCAGGAGCTTTGCATCTCCTGTAAGGGCTGCTAAAATCCTTCTCACACAACACCAGTTCTGCTGCTGGAGAAGGAGGAAGGGGCAGGATTTGGGCCTATAAGAATAGATAAAGAGGACATTTGCATACTTTATTATTTGCACCTAGAAGTTCCAACCACAACCGGCACCCTGCTGTGCTAGGTGCTGTACAAAAAGCTAGGAAAACACCCACAGTTCTGCCCATCCTGTCTGATATGGAATACATACATATGGGACACAATCTTGCAGTCCTTTCACAAGCTAAACTCATACCAATCTCAACAGGAGTTATGGACAGACAGGAAGAGGAAAGGGAAGCATACTAGCATCAGAGACCATTGAACGTCAGGCCTCCAGGATGCCATCCCATGCCTCCTCAAGGGTCCAGCGTTAAATTGTGCCTGTCGTAGTGGCTTTTTATTACTCCTTAGGAATTGAGCATTTATATAGCTGCCAAAGGAATAAACCAACCACTTGACGTTCCTAGACTGATATATATTTACCAAATTTCTGGAGAATTAAGTGAGCTAACCCAAGTGAACAGGTTATGTACGAGGAACGCACAAGCTAGCTGAGGAGATAGAGTACTTCTCCTCCAGCCCAGAGGAAGCATGCGACCTCCAGGCCGGATTAGCAACTGCCATGTTTCCAACTTTCATGACTTTATCATAGTCTTGCAATATTTGGAGTATTTCTCAAACCCCCAGCTCCTGGAGTCATCTGAAGCCTTGAGAATCTCCACTTTCATTTTTACACATAAGAAGTGGCTAATCTTCATGGTGGTGGAGAAAAGCTTGAAAGTGTGACCTGAATGTAGCCGAAAGCCTTAGAAACCAGAATGCAAAGAAAAAGAACCCCAAAATATTATTAATGGTTAATTATTAATTAATAATAATAATAATTATTATTATTATAAATCTCATTATTTTAAACCAATCCCATGGCCCATGGTTTCAAAAGTTTGGGGTTGGCAATATTGCAGCTATAGCCATCGTGGACTCTATAACTACACCTCCACCACTGCCCCAGTCCACTCACAAACCTCTGTCCAGTGCTTTGCAGCCATAGTGGGGCAGTGGTCTGCTGTGGCTGTGGAATCCCTCAGTGCAGGATGTGTTCACCCCACCCACACATCCACAACACTAATGCAGCATTTCCTCTGGGTTCCAGGCCTTGGGGACCCATAGAGGAGAGGCCAGGATTTTGCCTTGTGACAATATGCTGTTATTGGTGGTGTAGGCATTGCACCAAAAGCTGACCTACTTTCTCAGTTCTGCATTTACTCATTGACTGAGTTTTAACTGAGAAAAGTGCTTGAGGTTTTGACCTATTGATAATAGCTTAACTCATTGCAAATGACTGCAGCATATTTACCACAGTTGCCTCTTTATCTCTTAACTGAGATGGCAGAGCTCTTCTCTGAGCCCCGTCAATGCCACTAGAGTAGATACGCCTCTCTCCTCAACTGTCTGCTGTCCTGTCTTAGGCTTTGTCTACCCTACCACTTTTGTTGGCAAAACTTTTGTCAGTCACCCCGACTGACAAAAGTTTCACCGACAAAAGCGCTGGTGTGGACAGCACTGTGTTGGTGGGAGAGCATCTCCTGCCAATATAGCTACCACCACTCATTGGGAGTGGTTTAATTATGCAGATGAAAGAGCTTTCTCCCGCCAGCATAGAGTGGCTACACAGGAGACCTTACAGCCGCGTAGCTGCAGCAGTACAGCTGTGCCACGGTAAGGCCCACAGTGTAGACATAGCCTTATGTGTTCCATAGAGAGTATTTTAAAGAGGTCCTTATATGTGAACTGGGTCAGCCTTGGCATAATGGCAATATGTAAATAAGTACTGCCAAGTGAAAACAAGAAGGACCAGATTCACAATTATGGAGGAGAATGCATTGTTAAGAGGCACACAGCATGCTAAGGGTCTGTCTGTATTGGGCTAAGAAGAGGAGTACAGGAGGTCAGGAGTATATACTGAATAGAATGTTAATGGGGGCCAAGTTTCATATCTTATTCCTTCTGTGATCACCCATCAGAAGGCAATGCAATACTCTTGGTTCTTCCTGCTCTTCTTGAAAACCTCTCCTTCTACTGCATTTTGTGTTAAAGATAATTAACTTGCTTTTATAGAGCTGAAGAGAAATCAGGAGATAGGCCCTATGTCCCATAACCATTCTCCTGTTTGGTCTAAAAGAGTCCCTGATTGGTAATGAGTGAACAAATCTAGCTGCCATATGATGACCTGTATTAAGTGTGCCCCATTCCTAACATACTGGTGTCCACATCACTCTCACCTAGTGTTGTTTCTGACACTTCTTATTGGCAGTTTAGGCAGAGGCCAAGAAATTAATGCACATGGAGATTGGGTTCCTCCAAGGCATATTGGCAAGGCAGGGTGGAAAGTTTACACTCCCTGGGCTGTACCTGTCCAGTAAATTGATTATATGAAGTTGTATTATATTATAGTTATGTGGCCACAATATAAGATGCATTTCTGCTCAACCTTCCTGCTAACTACAGCCTTTGGAATGGCTTAGCATTGAGTTTATTGGCTGGTGTTCACCATTTCTAGTTGTTTCAGAGTAGTTAGATGGGTTGGTCTCAATGAATGTGCTCCCTGTTTTGGGGGAATAAATTGTTAACTTAGCGTTGTTCTAAACTTTTCATCCACATACAGTGAGTCCAGGTACCATGCGGCTGAGCACCTTCTCCATGCGTATAACAACAAGCGGTATTTTGATTATTTAGATTGTAAAATGTTACAATCAATAATTTCTCAGTTCATGCACAAAAATGGAGGACAATAATTAAGCCAAAAGGCCAAGTTTTTCCTAAATAAGGTTCCTAAATCCATATTTAAACACCTAAATAAGTGGCCTGATGTTCAAAGAGTGTGAAACCCTTATTTAGATCACTTATTTAGGTGTCTAAATACGGATTTAGAAGCCTGAATTTAGCATCCCTTTTTTAAAAATCTTGACCAAAATGTACAAATTGGCACAATTCCAACAAAATATCTTTCCCCCCGCCCCTCCCCCCGCTGGCCCCAAAACATCCTCTCCAAACCCCTATTCTACAAAACCCACATACACAACACCCTAATGATGCAGATAAGCTTTGCAAGGGGACCTGGAAGTCATGAATTTGTAGCTTGTTGAACACATGGGAATGTGAATGTCAACATTCAGGAACCCTTGGTGAGAAAAGCCTGCCTGCAGTCCCCTCTCATTAAACCTGTTATCTCCAGCATCTCTAATGGGCAGCCTAATAATAAAGAAAGAAAAAATACAATACACTGTGCCTTCTTTTGTGATTGGGCAAGTGTGTCTTGTGGAGCTCCTAATGATAATATCTCGTGACTAATTAATTGCACGGTAGCTTCCTAAATTTTGTAGCACATATCCTACCATGATTAAACGTATGCTATGCTTTATGAGTCCTTTTTAAAAGCTATCTCTGTGGATTCAGGCACACAAGTTAAATACAAAGGAGGAAAGGATTTGACTGGGTAAAGCATTCCTCTTGTAATATTCTACAAAAGTACTTTGCTTTTTTTTTTTAATCTAATGAATTTGAAATTAGCATGGAAATGGTCTGAATATTGTTTTACGCACAAAGCCTCATCTATATTCCCGAATCTAAATGCAACAGGGAAAAATACCATTACCACAGGACAAAATATAAAAAGGGGATTCAATTTTTAAAATGCTTGTGGCAATGAAAAAATATAACTTCAAATGTGAACCAATTCATTGAGGCCTTAACATTCATTTGTCGCAAGCGGAGGGGCAGCAGCACCTAACGCCAGAGCCAATTGGCAGGTGTCAGGCAGGGAAAGGTCAAGTGATGGCCGTGTGCGTGTGTGCTACTTCTAGACTTTGTTAAAATGATGGTATTAAACAGAAGTTACACCTGAGGTCAAGTGACCGCAATAACAGGGGGGACAGCAAGCCCTCAAATCATTCCCAGTGATGAAAATGACATGGAACTGACATAATATGTGAGGTGAGATGAAACTGAAATCCTCAGCACCTGAACATTTCACCTACTGATGGGTAACCTGACCCTAACCAATCTTATAATCATATCCATGTCAGGGGGGAAGCTGCATTTCCAGGAGCAGAAGACAAAGTCACTCTTTTTTATTATTTATTTATTTGGCTCTGGCTCTGCTTCTGGAATGATGTTGTTAAAAGTTTCAGTACTCTGCTTTAAATCTTTCAAATCAATGTCTTGTTCGAAAAATCAGCTCCCACCTCCATGCACAGTCTTCTTTCACCTGTATTTTTCTTTGTTCTAGACAGTTTCTGTCAAGCATTTACGTAACAGTAACTCTCAGTGTTAAATGTATTCTTATGAATATTTTCACAGATTCCAGTAAGGACCAGATATGCCACTTTTAAACTAAAAACAACTTAATAACAGAGGTGTGGGGGTTATTTTGAATTGTTCAAGGATAAGAAGAGATTTTGGCACAAGGAAGAAGCTTGTTTTTAAATAATAATTGCATCTGATTAAAAAAAATTAAACTGTTCATTAAACTGCAACAAATTATGTCATACTGGATTATTTTTATGGTGCAAAAATACCTTCTTTTTTAAAAATAGCATGCTGGGAGGTCAGAGCCTTTATTTCAGAGGCTTGGGGTGGGGGGTGTCACATACATAAAAAAGGAAAAATAAAGCTCCTATTTACATAAACAAATTTTACTCTGTCTCCCAAAAAATATACCTACACTATTTTCTGTACCAATATAGTTGCACAATCAAAAACAATAATTTCAGTCAGTGGTCCGATGAATCAGCAGGTATTTAAGTCAAAGGCAGCTAGGAAGGACTACATTAGTTCTGTTCCCCGGACCTGTCAAAGCTCAGAAGAGATTAAATGCCTGACCCCTTCATCCCTAACATTGCTTCACTAGAGACATTTCTGTCACTATTTCTGCCACTTGGCTTTCTAAGATGCCACAAAGCCTAGGGCAACCTCTGCTACATTTCAGTGTTGTTTATTGATTTCTGACCCAGTGCTTAATAGTTTTCCCAGTCCCCCCGAATGGCTTTTGTAAGCAATAGGGTTTGTACATCTCCCCGATCAATACCTTTTATATTTACAATAAAATTGAAACTGCTTCTATTGGGGGTGCAACCCAGCATTTGTCATCGTTCAGCGAGGGAAAACGATGTCATTATCTGAATTAAAACATTTATTTCTGATTAAGAGAGTGTCCTATCTCATTAATTTTTCCCTTTCCAATAAAGAGGGAATAGAATCCTATTGATTTTTTCACTTTTACACATCTCCACTGCTGGGAAGATAATTGAGAAGTTAGCCAGAATAAATGAAGTTTCAAGTCTAGCGGGCTAGCCAATACCTTCCAAATTCAAGGTGTTTTTATGAAGCTGGATTTTAATTTGTTGGCAAGCTGAAGCAGTGGGACTTATTCGGCTGAGTAAATTGGATTAAGAGTAGAATCTCCTTGAAGCATGTCTTGGTGAATGCTGAGGGGCTTGTTCCCCCTAGGCAGCCACAGACTTGCTTTAGATTTATGCTAAGACAGCTTCCAAATTGCCCTCCTTCAAAACTCAAACTCACTCCAGGAAGTGTGGATTAGTGGACCAAAAGCCCATTAACTTAAGTTTCTTTCACAGTATCCATCGCCTTAAAAAACAACTGAGATCTAATCAGAAGATGAACTAGACCTTCAAATTTTCTGTGTCAATTGATTACACTCTATTAGAATAATAGGATTAAATCCAAGCTTCATTAAAAGGAATTTCCTTTTATGAATCCCTGCTACCAAAGACATTTCCAGTGTCAGTATTAGCAATTACACTCCAGCTATAGGATACTGCTCATTCTAATATTTTTCTCTCTATGATTAACAATCAGTATACCGTGTTCATTCCCATATGTAAAGATAATGACTTCATCATATATTCCTCTAAAAAAGATATGTATGTCTCTATAATGAGATGTATAAAATGCAGTAGTTAAATTGAATCATATACTATACATCTTGATAAATTAAGAATACCGTCACCAGCTATGGGAAAGATTTTGTTACTAGCATGAGGCTAATTGTTATGTATCTGGAAAATTCACTCTTCCTAAATGTGATTGAATCTTATAGGGAAACTTGAGATTCTGCTCTTTTATTGATAGAAAGCAAACCTCTCAATAAAAGTAAGGGAGTGAAATCCTGCAGAAATATATTTCAACTACGTGTCTTCTTTTGTTATCTGGGTACAGGTTACTAGAAAAGGAGTTTATCCAGAAGTTTGTTTCTTTACTTTCATTCATACATTATTTACAGCTTGGTGGTTTCAAGAAATGGTTGGTTTGATTATTCTTCATTAATAGAAAAGTACATGATGCAAAATAAAATGAAAAGATTGTAATTTTAAGTGCCTGAAGTTTGTGCCTGGCTGGCACAGAATAACTTCTTTTTGTTTGGGGTTTTTGTTTTTCTGTTTTTTTTGCATCTTCAGTCCTCATTTGTTTTCGTGGAAGAAAATGCAAAATATACAGCAGAAAACCTTCAGCGAAAGCATTCTAAATGCCTTAGTTATAACAAATCAACAGCACTAGATTAAAAATGCTGTGTAAGTGAAGAACTTAATTTCTTGCTGCATTTTAATGCATGGTTCAAAGTACCAAAGTATGCAAAAGGTTGAATACATTCATCACAAATAATTCTGTTTTCTCTCTTTACACCAATGAGAAATTACAAGATTACCAATGACCTTCCTACCAATGAAGCACTATAATTATGGTCATTTGTTATACAAAAGAGATGAATGGGTAGAATTTACATAGAATAAAAATATTATTTAACAGCTGTGTTATTGATGTATAAAGTTTAATCCTAATTTATTTAAATGCTATAAATATATCGGTAATGTATTCTTTTCAAATTAACCTCATGAACCTTATACTGGCAAAACTTCAATTAATATTGCACTAAAATCCATTTTCTCATGTTGTGTAGCATATTGTGTGAGTAAAAAATATACAACTAAAATACCACTGCATCTTCTCTAAGGACTTTTTTTTTATTATTTTGATTTCTTTTTACTCCTTAATTCATGATTTCTGAATTGAAATAATTTAGAAAACAAAATTCCTTACATTAAAAACAAACTGGTTATACATATCTGTGAAAACTGGTTTCTTTCACTATAAATTGCCCATATCTGTGCTACATGAATTGTTGAAATTTACCTTTTGCTTTTCAAGACATTATATTCTAATAACAAAGAGAAGGAAAAAAGAACATAATCAAGCCACTATTAACTCTATTCCTTCTGCTTAGTATACTGTAAACTAGAGTCTTATGAAAACACAGGACATGTTGTGTTGTTTTAGCTTTTGATTAATTTATAGACCAAAACATACATGTATATGTGTGTATAATACTTTTTGGCTGATCTCTTTTATATTCTGTCCATTTGCCCCTAGCTGTCATTATTCCATGTTCATCGACAGAAGAGTTATAGTTTGCAAAAACCTATCAGGTAGGCTGGACAGCAGATAATTGAGGTGATGATCAGCACTAGCAAAAGACAATTGATAGTGATAGTGTCAGAGGCTGTACCTAACAAGATCTGTACCCTCTGTCTCCTTTAGCCTTTCTTTAGAATGGACAGAATATGGAATAATATGGACATATCTGATGTGCATCAATAGATAGGATGGCAGCGCATAATACTTCTTTGACCTGCAATATGATGGTTGTATCTTTTGACATTGCAGCAGGTTATTAAATAGAAATGTGAACTATTAAGAGAGGATCTTGACCCTCAATACATTTTTATCAAAGTCAAAAAACATTTGACACCATCAAATAGTTCCATACTGTGAAGAAGGGGGAAAAATCCTCTGTCACAGAAAAGCAATTATTACAATAGCTCCATTTTTTTAAGAAGAAAAATTGACCCTAAAGCACAGGGATTTCAATGTAAATCCATTGAAGTGAGCTGTCGCTCACGAAAGCTTATGCTCAAATAAATTTGTTAGTCTCTAAGGGGCCACAAGTCCTCCTTTTCTTAATGTAAACAATAGTTGTTCAAAAATGTAAACATACATATTGTCATCCTTAAAGTGGAGTATACAGAAATATTTACTTTTCTGTAAACTTTTCTTATTAATTTTAATAGCACTGAAAAATTAGGGTTATAACATAAATTAGTGATGGACACAAACCAAATCCTCACATCCACACACTCTCTAGCTTTGGGGTTGTTTGAAATCCATAACTGGATCTGGACTCAAATTTTGAAAATGTCCCCTCTCTAGGTCAGAACACACAGACAGACTTCTGAGCTTCACTGATCTGGTATGAATCTGAATTTTGTAGCTTGAGACCCATCACTGGAGATAACATTATTTGAATATTATTTCACAGAAATTATAATACCAAAATGGTAACCTTTATCTTACTCCGCCAAAATCAGAGTATTCTCTTTTACCATTTTGTGTTGTTCTTTATTTTACTGGATGCTTTATAAGTCTAATATTTCTTCCTGCCTTTTTTTAAGTGCTGTCTTTATTTCCAGCAAAAAGTTGCAGTTCCAAGCCTCTCTGACACTGTTTCCTGCAGAGCTTTTTACAGTTTTACAAACCGAATGAGATCAACATCATGCTTACACAACCCATTCAGATGGATCCAAATGACACACTATTGCCTGGCTACATATTTCCAGTTATAATGGAAGAGCTAGTGTAGACAACTTGCAGTAGGATTTATCCTCCTATGTTCATCTCTAATGTATGCAAGAAAGTCTTAGCTTTGCATGGCTATTAAACACCCTATAGTCTATATAAAAACATGCAACTTTGAGCCCTAATAGCAATAAAATATTATGGGTATTGCCCTCAATCATGGCTGAATGAGCATGTCCCTTGATTGGGTAGTTGGCAAGCCACATATTGTAGCATACTCATGAATAGTCATGCTTTCTCATTACAATGAACAATAGGTTGCTTAACTACATAACTCTCTACTTTCCAAAATGACTTTCCATTGATTTCAGAACCTCTTCCCTTCTCTGCAAGCTATTGCTCCCTAATGTTTCAGCATTCTTATTCTCATCAGTGCACTTTCAAAGCCAGTTACATGCTAGCTGAGTGGTATTGAGCCTCTACTCTTTTTACTTTTCCCCAGGCCAATTGCCTTTGTGATATATACACCATAGCGTTTTGGTGAGGCTTTCAGATATACTGGGCTCCAATTGGATTGTTGAGATTTCAATCAGAGTGGTAGGTTTACTACAGTATTTGCAAACAATCCTTGGTTTAAAAAAGTCAGGTGGTTTAACCTTTAGGCAAGTTAATGGAGCTGTAAGAAGGATCTGGGTGACTGATGTGTATTTTTTTTAAAAATTGAGAAACATCATTTAGTGGATCAGAGTGCTGTGGAAAATCAGTCATGAATTATCTGCAGTGATATCAGCATGAGTCAGCATAATCAGCAAACCTGGAACACAGTACCCACCTCCTTCAACTTTTGAGCGGTGAGGCCTGATAATTTACCACAGCATATTGATTGATTTATAACACAGTGATAGATAGAATGATTGTCATTGGAATTACACTGAGCGACATTGCTTCTGTGCCACAAGCCACACCCCATATGTACTATAAGTCAAATGTAGAATGGCAATGATACTACCTATGAAATTTATATGCATGGTTATAAATTAATTCTTTTGGGCTGGACCCAGCAGCAGCAGCATGGATTTGCAATTTCCAAACAGCATCTATGGCAGTGGCTTGGGAATACTATCTATCAAGCTTGGTGACTAATGTGGTAGATGATGGTCCTTCCCGCCACTGGCTCAAGCATCCAGTTGTGTTAGAGGGGAAAAGAAAATGCTCTAAAATAACACCCATCCTGGAACAGCAATTTCTCACCACTGTTCCCAGCCTTATGACAAGAGGCACAAGTCTTCTTAAAATGCACGATTCCTTAGGCCATAAACATTCCTTAGGCCATGAAAATCTGTCTACACACCGTATATGTAGGGGAAAGAGAAAGGGACCCGCGATGAGAAACATTAGGGATGAAATTACAAACAGGCCCAGGCCATAATCCCAGATCCAAATATCCCTAGACTTTGGGGAAGATTCATTTGTTTCAGTCCTTCATCTTCTTCTTTTCCCTCCACCTCTGAAATCTAGAGGTGAACTTGAACTAAAACCCCTGTACTCAAACACCCCTGAGCTCTGTGAAAGTTTGGGTCCATGTCCAGACTTTGTAACTCCAGCTCATTTCTCTCCCACAACCTCTCCCCATTATCAGTAAATAACTTCCCTGTATCACCTGCCCTACTAACCATTCTCTGCATCCCCTCTTTGTACCTTCATTTTCTCTCCTTCCTCTTACCCCCATTTCTCACTTTCATCCCCTTCTGCCCTCTCATCCAGTCCAGTACCCTCCTTTGCCATCATTCAAACACCTACTTACACCCTCTCACATGTAAATTCTGCCTTATGCTTTGTTGTAGTAACAGAAACCCAGGTTTATTACCTTGTAAGTCTCCGACATAGTGAAATCTATTAATCGAAAAGGGTTTTCCATCCGTTCCAAGTGAACGGAGATGCAGCTATATGGAATATGGCTATGGTGCTTGAAAATCTATACAGACAGAAGCCTGGGAGAAAAGGCAGATTGTACCTTTGCAACATTTGTGATCATATTTACAGATTCAGTGTAAAAGCTGGGGGCATGTTCAAGAGCTCCAGGAGTGTATCTTATTTTGCCACAAGCTGTGTTTGTAAGAAAATGGGTGGAAATGAATGGTGTTGCTCAAAGTGTTGTAGGGTTCTCCCACGCTAAGAGTGGAGCTAACTCCTGCCAGGAGCCCTGAGCCAGCCTCAAAAGAGGATACAAACTTTTTGAAAATAAATCCAGAGGGGAAATGAAAGCATGCAGCTATCTATTGAACAGGCGCACAGGTGAACCTTAGCCCCCTGCCTGGGAGGTAGCCAGGTAACGCAATTAAACCAAAACCGCAAATGGGTCCTGGTGTTCTGAGGGCATCCTGACAATGTTGGCCAAAGATCTTTGGCCACGTAGGGAAACTAATCCAGCCTCAGGCTGTAAGTAAATCCCCTTCCAAAAAAAGTGTTCCTTGGCTGCAGATCTGCATTTTAACTGTCTGATGAGTCAAACATTAACTACCAGGGGGCTTGAGAGCTTATTATTATGAGCACTTCACTCACCTGCCATTCTCTGTGGCCAGCACCCACAGGCTGAGTGAATTTTTGCTGACTTGGCTGGTCTGGCCTCAGAGACAAATTTCCAACCTTGCATGGCTTACTTCATTGTGAAGGGGCTGTGGGTTTTCTTTTGACTTGACAGAGGCCTCAATAGTGGAAGCCTTCAAGGTCCCTCCAGTGATTCTTCCTTTTTAGGCTTATGGGCACTTCCAGGAGTTACAAGCATAAGCACCAACTCCATGGGTGCTCCGGGGCTCAGCACCCTCTGGCAGCCCTGCGGATCAGCTCTTCCTCCTCCCTCCCAGCACCTCCCATCTACCAGCAGGCCCCATCGATCAGCTTCTCCCCCTCCCTCACACTGCCTCATGCCCACCGCGATCAGGGGAGGAGCGGGGGTCAAGCACCCCCTGGGAACTCACAAAATCAGCGTCTCTGGTTACAAGGCTCCATAGAAAGGAGAAAATGTATTTAGCTCCTTTATCTGAACAAAGTAGGAAATTGTTGATGGTTCACAACCCAGCATAAATGTGAAGGATTCTGACTGAAGGATAGAGACTATGGTTTATTCATTGTTCTAGGACAGGGGTGGGCTACAGCCCGCGGGCTGGATCCAGCCTGCCAGCCGTTTTAATCTACCCTCAAGTTCCTGCTGGGGAGAGGGGTCTGAGGCTTGTCCCACTGCGGCGCTCCAGCTGGGGAGCAGGGTTGGGGTCCACTCCATGCAGCTTCTGGAAGCAGCATCATGGCCCCCTCCTCCAGCTCCTACATGTAGGGGCAGCCAGGGGGATCTGCACTGCATGCTGCTCCCACTCCAAGCGCTGCCCCCACAGCTCCCATTGGCTGGGAACTGTGGCCAATGAGAACTGTTGGGAAGGTGCCTGAGGACGTGGCAGTGTGCAGAGCTGCCTGGCCATGCATCTGCATAGGAGCTGGAGAAGGGACATGCCACTGCTTCCAGGAACCACTTGAGGTAAGCGCGGCCCAGAGCCTGCATCCCTAAGCCTCCCGCCATGCCCAAACCCCCTGCCCCAGCCCTGATCCCCCTCCCACCCTCCAAACCCAAACCTCTCATCCCCAGCCCCACCCCAGAGCCCACACCCCCAGCCAGAGCCCTCACATCCCCATGCCCCAAACCCCGCCCCATCCCTGATCCCCCTCCTGCACTCAGAACCCCTCAGTCCCAGCCTGGAGCACCTTCGTACACCCCAAATTCCTCATCCCCAGCACCACCCCAGAGCCCACACCCCTAGCCAGAGCCCTCACCCCCCCACACACACACTCACACTCCATTGCCCCACCCCAGTCTGGAGCCCCCTCCTGTACCCTGAACTCCTCATTTCTGGCCCCACCCTGGAGCTCACACCTCCAAGCAGAGCCCTCACGCCCTCCCACACTCCAACTACAATTTTGTGAGTATTCATGGCCTGCCATACAATTTATTTTCCCAGATGTGGCCATTAGGCCAAAATATTTGCCCACACCTGTAGCAGTTAGAGTCCCAGCAGGTCATCCAGTCCATATCCCTGAAAGGGAAGGGTGTAAGCTCCCAAGAGAGGATACAACAGAAGTTACACTGTAGAGACAGTCAAATATTTTCAGTCACTGATTGGTGAATATTGTCATTAATAAAGGCAATGAGTTCAATTTCATGTGATTCCTAGGATCTTTTTCTTCAACAGGGACAATATCATTTAATGTATTTATACAGCTTCTCACACAATGCATCACAGATCCTGCTTGGGGAGCAGCGGTATTATTGTAATATAAGCATCTAGTAATAACAACAAAGCCCCAAAGAAGAGCTCTGCTTAAGCTCAAAAGCTTGCCTCTCTCTCACCAGCAGAAGTCAGTGCAATAAAAGATATTACCTCACCCACCTTGTCTGTCTAATAACTTGGGACCAACATGGCTACAACAACACTGCATACAACAAACATTTGGCCAGCTGAATATTGGTGACTTCTGAAATTTTCACGGGGGACTGAACTTGGGAGCTCTAGAATTGAAGCACGAGTTTCTACCGAACTAACGAACTACTTTCCCTAATTGGTGGCAATAGTAGACTCATACTCTTGATGGAGCATGCACAGAAAGAACATATAACACACAGTTATAACTGGGTGTTACATTAGCATACTGGAAAGTGCCTGTTCAATAGGCAATATTTGCTGTTCTGTATTCTCTAGTGTAAAAACAAAAGGAGTACTTGTGGCACCTTAGAGACTAACAAATTTATTTGAGCATAAGCTTTCGTGAGCTACAACTCACTTCATCGGACCGATGAAGTGAGTTGTAGCTCACGAAAGCTTATGCTCAAATAAATTTGTTAGTCTCTAAGGTGCCACAAGTACTCCTTTTGTTTTTGCGAATACAGACTAACACGGCTGCTACTCTGAAACCAGTCTAGTGTAAAAGTTTCAGTCACCCAGTAGAGTAGGAAAAATGCCCATGTGTGAATCCTAATTATCATTGCTTTTCTTTTGTACCTTCCTGTTATTAGCAATGTCTTCCTGCTCCCGTATAGATCCTACAGGTCTGATTTCCCCACTGCCTTGCCTCTTGGGGAGTCATTTACACCTGGGTGACATTTTACACCCACTTTGTATAGCTGTAAATGACTCCCCATGAGGTGCAAGCCATGAGAAACAAGGCCCTTTGATTATTGTACACCAATAGCCAAGGTAACACAGAAATCGGAAAGGGCAACATAGCACATATACAGTCGCTAAACCAGTGTTAAGTCACTTAAGTTAAACAGAATCTACATGTAGCTTTTGTTTGTCTGTTCATCCAGAATTACGAAGAAAACTTTCCCTTTTTTGTTGAGGATGTGAGTTCATTCTAGCAACCGGAGAATCTCCAAAGACTTAGTTTGGAGAAACAGCCAGAAGTTTTGAAGCTTATCTGAACTATACAACTCTCTTGGGTCTGTAAAACTGAGCTGGAAATCTTGTCAAGACAGGCTTCCTTGGCCAATTTCACCTCTTTTGCTTCCAATTCCAGCTGCAGCCAAGGTGCACAAATTTGAGAAATAATTTAGCAGTGGATGGACAGCTCAGGAGCTGAAGCTGGACAGCTTTTGTGAAAGGTGCTAAGTGGACACTCTGGAGGCTAACACTCCCTATTTATGCACAGAATAAGCCAACAGAGACATCAGCAGTGCACATTTCCCCAGGATATGACATGGAGATTAGGGATTAGGGATTATCTCTTTGTTACTGTCTGGTCAACCAGTCTTCCATTTCAAGTCAGGGTTGGCACTGGATCTAGTTTGCTGGTCAGCCTGGAGAGGCTGGGTCAGATATCTATTAGCTGGTGGCCCTGCTTTCTGCGGAGTTCTGCCTGATGGCCCCCCTTGTCTCTCTTTATTCTGCTCCTTGTTTACATCATCAGTCTCTTCCTGGGCCATTAACAAAATCTTGTCATCATCTCCTCTGCAGCTTCAAAAAATATCTGTGCACCACTAACCACATCGCTTTCTAAATCCCATCTACAAACAACCTAAGTGTGCTTGAATTTGCACTGCTTTCCCTTCCATGGTGTATGAAACCACTATCCCTCTAGGGAGTGCTTAGAGAAACCTCTGGATGCATGGATAATGTGGAGCTTTGGTCTCCAGACATCAGCAGAAACCTCCTGTGGCTCCCCAGAGAGCCTCGCAAATCTTATGGGTTCAGCAGGTTAAAGGAGTGGAACACCAGCTTCTTCTGTGGAAGGATCGGATGAGCAGAAAATTCTGTTTGGCCTGTTGTGAGAATGGACCAGGTCCTGTAGGGTTTGACTCAGGCAAGTCCCATTCATTTGTTAAATTGTACTCAGGTTTGTCAACTATGGGTTTTTAAATGATGGAGACAGAGACCTATATGCGTAAAGCATAAACAGACAGGTGTATTTAAGTTTGGTATTAATTTCTACATCTTAAATGGTTGTTGGCAGTGTTTAAGTCAAGGGCCAGATGCTTGCCCATTTGGGAACTGGTGACCATATATTGCAAAACCAGCACTAGTATGCCCTTGTGTTCTGGCTGAGAGCCCCACAGACTGTCTCCCTTCCCTGACCCCACTGAAGTTATCCCTCTCCAGAGAACACCTGGATAAGCTGCACAAGGGTGGGAGGGAGCATTGGGTCAGGGACACATGCATACAAATGTGAAGACCAGTCCAGGTCCTAGGCCATGTCCTGGAACACCCCATCTCTATCACAAAGAACATCTCCTTGGGTTCTGAGGGGACACATCTTCTGCAGACTCCCTTCCTCTGTGTCTTCTGCACCCATAAGCACTGACCAGTCAGAAGCTTGACTGAAATATATAGATTTATGTGAGTACACATAGAGACCAATTAATCTTGGTCATAAGCTATTGAAATCAACAGAGTTACACCAAGAATGAATTTGGTTCCTGAGCTATAAAACATTGCATTTCAAAATGAACAGCAAGATCTAAAATAAATTTTAAAAATTAGATACTTCCCCAAACACAGCTCTTTCTTCTGTGCCGTCCCATATTATAAATTGATTTTATTGTTCAAACTTGGTTGAAACAAATTCATTCCCTAGCTGAGGCTTTTACTTGCCAACTTTCAACCCCAGATGGATTTTTATAGCCAAGATCTAAACCCCTGAAAAATAGCAGTGTACAATATAATGGAAATGCTGACACAACCTACATTACAGCTGCGCGAATTGTGCCACTATAGTTTATGGAGAGCACATTTTGGTTTGTCAGGTTTTTAAACATAGGCTGTTATAAATTTGAAAGAGGACTGACTTGCTAAAGCTTTAAGATGGTACATATTAGCAGAGATGGGCTTGAACTAAACTCTCAAATTTCAACCCCCATCCTGAACTTTGGAAAAGTTGGAGTCCTCATTCCAACTTCACAGCTGGCCCTTATCTTAACACAGTGTTGCTTTTATCAGCAGTTATTTGTATTACAATAGTGCTTAGAGGCCCCAATATTGTGCTAGGCATGGTACAAACACATAGTAAGAGACAGTCCCTGTCCTGAAGAGTTTACATCCTAAACAGACAAGACAGACAAAGGGTGGGAGAGGAAACAGAGGCACAGAATGAAGTAACTTGCCCAAAATCATGCAGCGGATCTGTGGCAAAGCTAGGATTATTACCAAGGTCCATTGGAATGGCATTTGTGGTGTAGAAGTTATAATGATGCAGTTACTTTTATTCCAATGTCTAATGCAGATGAATATTTACCCACACAAATAATGGTCTTTAAGGCTGAGACTGACTTACAAGACTCAGAAAATCCAGGTTGCGGGAGGTACTGTATCCTTAATAAATGCACCTTGGAGAAAAGCACTTGGAATGAATTTAAAAGAACCAGCCTGCATCTGAAACTCTGTGACATTTGGGTATTTTTATCCTGTACCACTAAAAATGAGATGATTGTGGAAATGTCACTACATACTAAATGCAGCCACTGTAGTTTGACTGATAAATTCAGCAGTCTCTATTCATTACAGCTAACAAGGTGGCACCTTTTAAAAATATATGGTTACATATGCATAAATTAACTCAGACTAAAGCAAAGGGGGAAAATTTACTTAAATCTGCATTAACCTTTTATTGGCTTTTCCACTTGTCATAAACAGTTTGTAACCATACATATATCATCATACCAAACATCATGTAAAACCTCTCACTCAATAATCCAATTGATATCAAAGTAATATATTCACTTGCAACAGTTCTCAAATGGGCCATTTTATAACCTAGGCAAAGGTTAATGATCCTTAGTTTCTTACGTGTGATCTTAACAATACTTCTCCTGCTGAACAGTGAATTTCAAGTAGTGCCACATTGTATCGTTAATTATGGTACTAATTCTTTACTAACATTAAAATAGAGGCCAAGATTTTCAAAAGCAACTAGTTTCTTTGGGTGCCATAGTTTTAGGGCGCCCTACTTGAGACACTTTGAAGGGGCCTGATTTTTAGGGTGCGGGTGCTCAGTACTTTCTGAAGCTCAGGTGCATTTGAGATGTGTCCAGTCAAAAACGCATAAGCTAAGGAACTTAAAACCATTGGTCATTTTTTGAAATCTTGGCCAAAATATCCAAATGCCAAAGGGAAAAGTATCCAACTTGCAAAAGGAGATGCTGTTTCGTTATTGCTCGTTTTGTTCAAGCGTTCATACAGCCAGTCAAGAGTTAAATGGTCGGAAGCTAGACCAGAACTTGTTTCTTTAATCTCTTCAATACATCACTTTCCATCAAACTCATATTCAGACTGAGGCAGGATGACTGACCTAGTGGCATCGTACTGACACTGTCAGCAGGATCTGCATGCCAGCATGGCAGTCCCACCAAGCACTTCTCTCATGCCTTAAGCATCCTGGATATAAAATGGTGACACAGCTAAATTTAATCTCTCTTATTCCTCTGGAGAACCTCTCTTCTTCAAGCTATTCCCATATAGACAAAAAGATTTTTGTCTCACTGAACCTGTTTATTGACCGCAGCTGTCACCCCTGCTCTGACCGATGACCTTATCTGAATATTCAAATCTATTGTAGATCACAAGTTCAAATGATTTCTTTACCCTTTGAAAGACCTGTTTTCATAGTGAGCTGATTACAAATGACAATATTATAAGGGGTGTCGTTGAGATTCTAAAAACAATTTGCACCTTGGATTTATAGACCTAATACATACAGAAATGTGAATGCTGCTGACACTTGCCTTTTTGCTTGTTTCTCAACTGATGAATTGATACTGCTTGTGAAAATGGGGCTCTCCATTTCATGTGATAAAGAAGTACAACTACAGGGCCGAACCTGGTGCAAGCAGATGCAACCCCTTGATTTCAATGCACTTTACTGCACTGGGTCTGAATCTGGACCCCCTTCTGCAAAGTCCAGTCATCTTCCTGTGTGCAGGGGTAGTGGTTCTTCACCTGGGGTTAAATTGTTATGTGTAGCTACAGCCCTGAAAAGAAGCTAGTGCAGAGATATACCACCTCCGAGGGAGCTCAGGAGTCGCATCCTTTGCCCTTTTACTGTCCACTTAATGTACCAGTGCTTACCCAGTCCCATAGGATGGTGTCAGATCCACCTCCCTCCCTTGTTCCCTTTGGGGAAGTAGTGCCCCAGGAGTAGACCCTGCACAAAGGAGGATGGGAAGGCTTTCCTCTATTAATATGGATTATTCTTTCATTGTCCCATGCTCCCAAAAAAGGACAGAATTAAGTAGCAATAGGCCTGATTTGAAAAGTTCAGATCCTCAGCTGGACTGGGATTTTTCTGAAGTTTGGGGGTGTTAAGATCTGGGGGGTTTGGCTTGGTCAGTTATACACACCAGTGCTGAGGTTCAAATCCAGAACAGGATCCGGACTGACTAACAGCTCAGGAGTGCTTGTATCTGGGATTTTGGTTCTCACTCATCTCTAGAACCAACTGAGCAGTTTACAACACAGCCATAATAACCTGTCAGCAATTGATTTCTATCCCACATGAAAGCTGACAGTAGGGGAAATTCACCCTTGTGCAGAGGGCCAGCACAAGGCACATTTTGAGGACTGAAGTGGAACTTGAGTGATACATAGCCCTGGTGCTGGCCTTCTGCACACGGGTGAATTCACCATCAGTGGTGGGGAGTTCTTTGAAATTTCTGCAAGAGATGAGAAAATCCAGCAGAGTCAGAGATTTCACAAATCTTTCTAGCTACTCCCTGGGCACACAAAATTTGTTTGATTTCAGGAACCTTTAATCTGCCATTTAAGCCATTTCTCTTTTTCTAAAGAAGGTTTAGTTTTAAAAGATCCATTTTATTCTGGAAGGAAATCTGTGATGTATATAGGGAGCAGAAGAACCCGTTCTCCCCCCAAAAGCGAGGCAGGCACAAGCAGGGTTTTATATGTGTTACATAGACTGTATTCACTTTTACTTTACATTTATTTTGCTTTCTCATTCCCTGTTCTAAATCTTTCTTTTTCACTGTATTTGTTTCATTTTTTCCTCTCACTCCCCTCTCTGATCTTTTCTCCACAACCTCTCCTAAATAGAATGCAATCCTGATGATATTCAAGTTGGACTGGAACTTTCAAATCCATAATAGTTGAGTGGTTTCAAAATTAGGCAAAACATGTTCTCCCAACCTTAGAAGAAGGCTAACCTTAGAAGAAGTCCCATATCACTAGTAAAACCTATCTATGCATCCATCCATCCAAGATTTTTCTATGGACGTTATATCTCTCTGTGTTTTTAAACAGATGAAACACCAGGACTCAAAAGAGCTGGAGACCCAAGTTGGATTGAGTATACACATACATAGTAAGTATTATAAATATTTCTTAGGTTTGTTTCAAGGGACCTGCTGATTCAGCAGAAAGAAGCTAATGGGATCTACTTAGGGGTGTGCACAATATTTACAACAAAACCCAGACTCATAGAAAACACATCTGATTTGGGATTTTGATATAATTCACAAATCAGTCCAGGTGTGGTCAAAAGGAATGCTGAAATTCAAAATCTTCAGAGAACACATGGGTCCAGTTGCCGGTGAAAATCTGCCTTGCTTTATTGTTCCACATTGCAATGAAGCAGATTTCTCAATGCAATTCCATTTCAGTGCAGAGCCAGGTGAAGGCAAAAAGCCCAAACGTCATAGAGAAATTTGAGATACAAACCCACAAAGCTCAAAACCAGGAAAACATGGGCCCGAAGTTCTGCAAGGTGAAGCCCCTGTGTTTCATATTGCCTGAAGCAGCCCTCTCGTTTTTCTCTGACCACCCTTTCTAGCAACCTACATCCTGTTTTAAGAGGTCACCCCAGATGTATGGGGTATAGTTCTAATCCATTAGTGGTTATCTGAAGAACACCTTTCTTAAGCACCCTATTTTTGTTGGTCCCTTGAGTGCTGTTATATAAGGTTTTATTGTATTATGAACACATGGCAGACACTTGCAAATGCAAAGTAATGCATATTGGAAAACATAATCCCAACTATACATATAAAATGATGGGCTCTAAATTAGCTGTTACCACTCAAGAAAGAGACCTTAGGGTCATTGTGGATAGTCCTCTGAAAACATCCACTCAATGTGCAGCAGCAGTCAAAAAAGCTAACAGAATGTTGGGAATCATTAGAAAAGGGATAGATAATAAGACAGAAAATATCATATTGCCACTATATAAATCCATGGTGCACCTACATCTTGAAAACTTTGTGTAGATGTGGTCACCCCATCTCAGAAAAGATATATTGGAATTGTAAAAGGTACAGAAAAGGTCAACAAAAATTATTAGAAGTATGGAATGGCTGCTATATGAGGAGAGATTAATAAGACTGAGACTTTTCAGCTTGGAAAAGAGACGGCTAAGGGGAGAATATGATAGAGATCTATAAAATCATGACTGGTGCAGAGAAAGTAAATAAGGAAGTGTTATTTACTACTTCTCAGAACACAAAAATTAGGGGTCACCAAATGAAATGAAAAGGCAGCACGTTTAAAACAAAAGGAAGTATTTCTTCACACAACCCACAATCAACCTGTGCAATTCTTTGCCAGAGGATGTTATGAAGGACAAGACTATAGCAGGGTTCAAAAAAGAACTAGATAAGTTCATGGAGGATAGATCCATCAATGGCTATTACCCAGGAAGGGCAGGGATGGTATCCTTAGACTCTGTTTGCCAGAAGCTGGGAATGGGCGACAGGGGATGGATCACTTGGTGATTACCTGTTCTGTTCATTCCCTCTGGGGCACCTGGCATTGGCCACTATCAGGATACTGGGCTAGATGGACCTTTGGTCTGACCCAGTATGGCCGTTCTTATGCTTACCATGGGTAATGATGGTCTTGTGGTTAAGACACACAAATAAAAAAAAAAAGACTCGAAGATTCCATTCCCAGCTCTGCCATTCACTTCCAGAGTGACCATGGGCAAATCATTTAAAAGACCTGATATTCAAGGGTGCTGGCGTTGCAGCTGCTCAGAACTTTGGAAAATCCAGCCCTTTAACTTTCAGTGCCTCAGTTTCCCTAGTTGTAAAAGTAGCCATAAAAATAAATCACTTCATAGTTCATTATGTACCTCACAGGGGTGTGGTGAAACTAAATACATTCATGCTTATCAAGCCTTTTGAGAGCCTTGCAGGGAAGGTACTATAGAAGTGCAAAGTATTGCTGTAAATTAGAATTTCCTACAGTATGTTTTTAAAATGCCAATATAAATAGCACAGGAAATAATAAAATGAATAAAACACATGACTTCATTTTAGTTTCATTTGAAAAATACAATGTGTGAAATGCAGAGTTCTGCTCTCCAGGTGGTGATCTCCATGCATAGCATAGTGTTTGTCCTGAATTTCATTGCTTTTTAAAAAAGTCATGAAAAGTCTTGATTTAGTTGGCATTTAATGTGTTTTTAATATAACTTCTGTGATATAATCAGTTGCCAAGGGATTCAATGAGGAAACTTAAAGAGCAGTAAAAGCTTCAGCTATTGTTCTTTCTGCATTGTGATTGGCTTGCTGGGTATACAAACGCCAAAAATCCCAGGTCACATATACCTGCTGCATTTGTTGATACCCATTAGGCTACTGTGCAGTCCAGCATCATCCCATTCTAACAGTCAGCCAGCCAATCCGAATCCAGAAAAGACAGCAGATACGATGGAATAGCAATAAAGAATGTGTTGCTGTAAATCACGTTTCATTTCTGCATAGCTGGGAATAGTAATGCACAAGCCATAGGCAAGTATATTAATGTCTCCAGCTATCCATAAATGAAAAATCATGTACAGCAACATTCTCTTTAATGTTATTCCAACAGAGGTCTTTTTTCCCCTTTTCCTTTATTAGATCCTTTGTTTTATTTTTTAAAAACCAATATGGACCTTTGAAAAGCATCCTTTCTCTTTGGTACGTGAGCATTCTTCCCCACAAATAAATCTCATTGACTAGTTCTCTGTTTATAAAACGATAGCATGAAATTACATGGTCTCTTAATGGACATTCAGAAGAAGGTACTGTATAGCATATAGGACCAGGGATTTCTCTAAACCCAGTCAGTCAATCTGAATTCCGAAAAATGATCATAACAATGCTGGAACATACTATGAAGAATGTTAGCAACATTTTAAATTAAGTGTTTTTAATAAGCTTAACCATGCATTTAATTTAGATTTAATGAGACAGTTATTGTATGTTGACTAAATACCACAGGGTTATTAAAAACATATTTACAGAGGATTAACAGCGATTTAATAGATACATAGCTATACCATCCCTATTAAACCTCTGTATTGTGTTTTTAGTTATTAATTGGTATGTACTCAATGTACAGTGAGTCTAAGGAAACATTTATTATGTTCCTTGTATGTTGTTGAAATAGCCATTGAAGAATAAAAATGCACGTAATGAGGGTTTTTAAATTATTTGAGAAAAGTCTACAGTAGCTATTGTGTAGTTATCTAAGCCCCAAAACAGCAGAGCCCCTAAGCCAATCAGTTATATGTATGTGTTTAAAATGAAGCACGTGTTTAAGTGCTTTGCTAAATAGGCATGGGATTACTCACGTGCTTATAGTTAAGCATAGTCTTAAATGCTTTGCTGAAGGGAGGCCACAGTGCTTAGCTTTTTCAGTGATGGGTATTCTAGACATACCATAGAGTGATAATTAATCAGAGGGTGAAATTTATGAAATCCACAGAAAGGGCATTATGTGGGGGGTTGGAAATGAAATTCGGCCCTCAATCCTTTGACAGGTTTGCAGAGATGAAGCGTGGTCCTTCCACTTTCCCTTTACAGTTGTAAGCACTGGTTCACAGCTCCCTTCCAAAGCAACTTATTCAGAGCTGCTGCAGACCTATTATGGGGGCCTTGGACAGGTCTTTGGCAAAGAGATTAATTTTACCCAGTTCTTGATCACATTGAATTAAATGGAAGTTTTGTCCATTGAATTAAATGGGGAGCACAATCGGGCCCCAAAAATGTATTAAATCATCAATTGGCATGAGGTTAATTTAACTTGTGCTATCTGTTTTGTTAAGTCTAAACGATATGCTTACTGGAGACACCTAATTTAATGTGCTGCTGGAATGTGTCTGTGCCTAATAGCAAATCCACCAGCATTTTTGGAGTGGTTAAAACACACTTTCCACAGGTTTTAATTCAATTTTACTTTTCTATGAAGAATCTTATAGAAAGGGCACAGTGAAAAAGCAATAAAGGCCGAATTGCTGTACATTAAGTAATAATAAAATCCTAGTCCCACTAAAATCCAATGAAGCAAATGCAGATTTACAAAAGTGTCAATGACAGCAAAATTTGGTGTGATGCATCTCTAATCATTTACCTTTATATGCTACCTTTCACCCTAAAGAATCCCCCAACACCTAAAAAACAATGGGCAAAATACTGCTCTGTGTTTTCTCCACTAATTTTGCAATGTGGGTGCATAGGAATTAGAAGAGATGTGTGTGGCAACTTGCTTGTCTGGTGAATGCTACAGATTTTACTCTACCTATCTCACATTTTTATTAAAAAAATAAATGTTATCTGCTACTTCACTTTCTTGTAACGATAGCCTTGAAAATGCAAACTAGTCACTAGACTGGGAAGTTTGTCATCGGGACTTTTAAAAATCGAATTTTTTACAGTGTTTTTTTAGGGATGCTGAATAATTTTTCTGCAAAAAAAAAAAAAAGTCTAAAACATTTCCAAGGGGATCATTATCCTTATGGCTCCCTGCAGATGGGCTGTCCATTTCATCTACTCAGTTTCAGAGCCTCTGTCATTTCATATATATTAAATGATGCAAAGAGTCAAAAAGGGGCCTTTACAATATTTCCCATGCTGGTCAAGCTTATTTTTCTAGGGAGCACTAAAATATGGGTTTTTTAAATTCTGGATACAAGCTTTTTGAGACTTCACCAGCACTGTTGTTTCTTAATCTATCTGAAAACCAGACTTATGTATACACTCATACAGGAGCCAATGAAATGCATCTCTTTCTGGGGTGGAATGCAGCAACTATTAAATAGGGCAAAGCAACTTCCACAGTTTAAGATACCAGATCCAATTAAAATGAAATGGGAAAATGACTTCTTTCCAAGAACACCCATTGTTTCTACACAACAGCATGTCTGGGATCTAAACCATAGTGGCAGAGAAAGGACCATATTTTGGAGGATAATATAATAATGTAATAATATAATAATTACATTAGAGGCTAGCTGGTTTATGAGGGTTTTTGGGGAGAAAGGGCTGTCTGATGATAAAAATATAGTATGTTCTGGGAATTTAAGTTCCTTCCATGCCCTTCTGAAAACAAGGTAGCTTTGATAAATGAGTAAGATTGTAAAGCTAGCATTTACATTGGGGGAGAAAATAAGTATATACTGAATATTTTACATACATCAGATCCACCAAGACAGTCATATAATGAATTAAATAACCACATAAGCTTATTATTCTAGCTTCATCCTTCCTTTACCTGTTTGTTTGTAGCTCTCCCCTGCCATGTCATGTCTGCATTTAGGCCCCAGTTGTGCGACGCTTATGCATGTGTTTGACTTTATATATGTGAAAAGTCCCTTTGACTTCAGTGGGACTACCCATGTGCTTACAATTAAGCACATGAATAAGGATTTGCAGGATTTGGGCCTTAGGCCTGAAGTCAATGGGATTACTTACCTGGTCTCAATCAAAACATTTAAGCATATACTTAAGTCCAACTCTATTCAGCAAAGTTCTGAAGAACTGTCTAAAGTTAAGCAGCTGCTTAAGTCCCATTGACTTAAGCACATCAATGGGACTTAAGCACATGCCTAAAGTTAAGCATATGCTTTGCTAAATTGGAACCCCACAACACGTAAAGTTAAACATTTGCACAAGTGTTTGCAGAATCAGTGCCTCAGAGTATACACTCTTCTGGGCAGGGACTGCATCTATTTGTTTTCCTGCTTCACTTGGTGGCTGCTGAACAGACAATACATTTTAAACAAAAACATTTGCAAGCCAGAAAGACAAGACAAATAAAGGCAGCCTCATGTGGTAATCAAACAATAATGAATAAGTGAAGATTGGCCCTACGGGTGCTGTGTTAATTCTTGAATTACTCTTTTTTTATCTTCCTCCTAGTGGAGTTCAAGGGTTAAGCCATCCCAACATGCCTCACTCTCAATTTATAAAACAGAAAAATTCCATAAATCAAAAGTTACAAACAGACTTTGTAATGTCATAACTCTTGTAACGGCTTTCCCTTTGATTGATTCCTATACATACATTCTGTCTGATTACCATAATGTTCTTGTGGGACAATTCAAGCAGGGTAGAAGAAAGAAGCAAGCAAAGAAGTAAATAACAAATGGTCCTGACTCCTCCTCATCGAGAGTGATTTCAGTCCAATGTTCCATCATATCAACTGGGAAAGAGAGTCTTAGGGTTTAGGCAATCTATTACAGATATGTGTAGAGGCAGACACAATCATTTCACTGATTGTCACCAGTCTAGAGCAGTGACACAGGGAAGTGATCCATCAGTCTATTTTCACTGACAGCCAGAGAAAGATGGCAGACACTTGTAGACTAACAGGCTCCTGGATTGGCTAGCTTATAAAATTGAAAAATAGCTGTATTCCAAACGTATCTAAACCTTTAAATGCCTGTGTTCCAAGATTTCTAGAACACATTGAGAGCTATTATAGGGAGTCTCTCATATTGCCATGGATGGAGAGGAGGGCAAACTTGCTTTTCTGAGTTTATTAAAACAGATACACTAAGGTAACAATGTTTAAGTTAGGACTGCTCGGGTCCTTTCTCCTATGCAAGCTTGCTTTCCTTTGCTTTAATACTGTTCTTTTAATTGACAGTGTATTTTTTTAATTAACAACCAACAAAAGAGAAAATGAGCCCAATAATGATTAGCAGATACCACATTACATTTAGAAAGCATTCCTATTGGTGCTTGCTAATACTTTTTTCTCAAATATTCAGAGTTTATTCACCTGAAAATAAATCAACAATGTCCACCTGTATCGGGGAACAAAGCAGAGCCTTTGACTGGCACATCACTCCCAACAAACTCTCCTCTTCCAATAAGGTTTCCTGATGTTGTCAGGGAAAGGACAACTTCCACTCCACTTTTCTGCCTCCAAAGTGAAGAGATTAGCTTGAATAACCAATCAGAATATGTTTTGTTTTATCTATACGTAAGCTTTTTATGCAACAACCCCATGGAATAATCAAAACCACCAAGCTCCAACAGGCTGAAAAATGAGAATTAAACACAACTAGCCCATGCACCATGGATAACATACCCCAAGGTAGGCACTGTCCTTGGAAAATAAGGACACGTGGACTATCTAGCAACCACCACTGACATAGAAGGTTGCAGAGCTTGGCTACTGACCCAGATGTTGTCATTGTCTGAACATTAGATGAATAATATTTTGGCATTGTGCACTTTCTAGACACGTATCTCATCATTTCTCCCCTAGCAACTTTCTACCTGATGTGGTTAGATATTTGGCGGCATGTGTTCCCTTTGTATGTGATCTCAGCTCTGCGCAGGTAGCTGGCACAGCAGACCTCAAATGAATCGTCCGATAACCACAAGATCCATTAAGGTATGAAGGCACCCAGCCAGGTTTATTGTTGACGAGGCATGGTACTAGTATCCTGCAGATTCTACTGGATCACTAATACGTGTATGCCCATAACAATGGACCAGCTCAGTGAACAGCGGGACTTTCTGTTCCTCCCTAGTCAGAGAGAGACACTCCCTCTGAGATACCTCATTATACCCTGATACAAACAAGTTACGTATTGCCCCTCTGACATAATTAGGTGCCACCTTCTGACGTAGCTAACCCCTATCCATTACCTTGTACCTGTTGTTTCACTTAAAACATCTTATCTTTAGGATGAGTCACTGTGTTCCTGTTATCTTTGGGGAATGTGTTTGGTGTCGAGATGTTCTGGTACCACTATTTGGAATGTGTTTATGTGAGTGCCTAGCACTGCTTAGGAATGTATATTTCTGCAATACCAGCCCTGTTCTTGCCAGATTCTGTGAGCAGGGCCTGCCTCTCGCTCACAACTTAACTTTGCTTTATATCAGCAAAGCTTTGACCACTACTTTAGCCCAGGCCTCAAGCCTCATACCAAGCCTTTGATACAAAGGCACATGTTTCAGGCTCTTTTTCTACTACACCTGATAACTGAGAATCAAAAGCTTACCATCCACTGTGTATGCAGAAGCATATGCCAATTTGTCACCATGCCTGGTAAGGGTCACAGCTGAAAGGACCAATCTCAGCTCATATTGTCAAAAACTGGGCAGACACTCCCACACCGGTGGTATATTCTATAATTAGACTTAACCAAACCAGCTACAAATGTGTGCTCCTGGATTGCTACATTAGTTTGACGTGGAGCCACAGACAGTCCTCTTAGACACTCCAGCCCATATTACTACCTATACAAACAGGACTTCCATGATGAAAGGTTATTAAAACCAAAAATCACCACACATTGGGTTCTTCCAGACCCACGGAGCCAGTCACTTACCCAAGTCAATGGATGCTCAGGACCTTACACCAAAGACAACACTGTAGCCAATCCTTTAGTAAACTAACTAAAGATTTATTAACTAAGAAAAAAGGAATGAGAATTACTAAAAGGTCAAAGCAAATTGAATTAGAGTTGGATCAAAGTATGTAATCCAAAATGATAGCAGGGATGTTAAATCTTCTAGTTTTCTATAAGTCTCTCTGGTTGCCCAAATAGTTTGGGGATCTGTCCTTTGTTTCAAACTTCCCCATCATTAGTTAGAATTCATCATTCCAGAGAAGGGGTAGGAAAGAGGTGGCCAGGGGCTTTTGTTCTCCCTTTATATACCTTAACCCTTTTTGCTGGAAAAATCTTGGCTGTGTCATGGGTCAGGCAGTTCTACGGTGGATATACTTTGCCATTAGTCCTTTACATGAATTGCAAATTTTGCTGGCACCCCCTACATATGTGTCTGAGGTGTCTTTGGGGTGACATGCAGAGGCCCTTTCTTTACAGTTCTTCTGTTATTCCTAAAGAGCTAACCTGTGGGCATTTCTCAGACTCACAATATGCTTGAGTTACAAACTTAACAAAATTTCATAACCCCAAACACAGTCTCAATACACACATTATAACAGGCTCATAATACTCAGCAGATTGCAATTTTTCCAATGATACCTCACAAGGCATACTTTGTACAAGATTTATCACACTTTTATCAAAGTTGTGATGATATAAGTGTAGATGGTCACCTTCCCCTTTAGACAGCATCATACATTATCACATAAACTGTTCTTAACTCTTCTTTGTTCACCCACCTCTGTACTCGGCAGGTGAGCATGGAGGCTACTGCCTATAATCACATGAACTCCTATATCTTCTTGCTTGGGAGGGGCATATCCTTCTTTAGTTTGGTTAGTATGGTTGCTGACTTTCTGCCCACCTTCAACTTCTTAAACATGGGTGAGTGTTTGTGTGATTCTAAGGATGGAATCAGCATCAAGGTAGGTATTGCTGGTCCGAAGCCTGCAATCACTGATGAAGGTGACATTCCACTTGCAGGCACATGTAAACTAACTGTTAACTTGGATTACTGCCTCATGGGCAGGTCTGTACTGGAGAGATGGAGAAATGAGGAGTCCCATTGACTTGAGGAGCAAAGTTCTACCCAATGTGAGGAATGGAGGTAGAATCCAAACCCAAAGAAGCTCTTGGATGAGATTCTATATAGTGCCTCTAAGAGGGACACATTTTTTTCCAGCCTAGGGAGATGGGTTTGCTGTGCCTTTAAATCACTTTTACCTCTCCTGATCCTGGGCTGGAGAGACCCCCCAGAATAATTTAGACAAACAGAGGGCCTGTCTAAATTATGGCAGCCTCCCCTGACTGTCCTATGGGTCACAGCACCGCTTGGAATCTCCACAGAGCTGAGTGTCGAAGCTCCAGCCTCAACATACTCCTTCTGCCTCTTCCCCATCCTCAGCATGCCCCCTGCAACAGGGCTTGTGAGGGTGTACTCAGAAGGAGGCTTTATGGCGGTCTTCTCCAGTGCCTGTAGTGGGGGAAATCCTCCCCCAGCCAAATTCAAAGATACTAGAGCCTCTTCACGCCACCCGAGCCCTGTGACCCAGCGCAGAGAGGCCACAGTGGGAGCGGAGAATTCATCCTTGAAGTTCAAATTGAATAAAGGGCCAACTTTTCCAAAGTGGCCTCTAAAACTGCACCTCAGGTGTCAGGTAGCTCATCACATTTATAACTGCAGAGCTATTAACAGCTTGATGTGTACATGCACTCAGTTGTGGCACAAATGCAACTATTTTGCATGAAAGTGTGTGATCCCACCCTATGTTGCCTGTGCAACATCAGAGGCCAGTTATACCCACAAAGTCGGTGGACACATGCTTTGTGGCTGTGAAGATTCTTGAATGTAAAGTTTGTCTAGAGCTTTGGAATCCTTGCAGGTGAAAGGTGTCACAGAGCGAAAATGGAAGTCATCTTCAGTGAGAGTCAAATCTTTCCCTCTGCTTTCACTGGTGAAAGAGAGACAGAGTGGGGCAATCTGTTTGAATGGGGACATAGGAAGGGGGTGTCTTTTGTCCCTTTCTTGTGGATTTTTCCTCAGAAGGCTCAGATATGGCTCTGAGTTGTTAGTATTTGTGTTCACTGGTGTCAGAAGAGCTACGCCTAGATGATTATGTGGGGAAGGGCACAACTTAAGTCTGTCACAACCTCCATTCCAAGTCCTTGTGATCTTTATAACACAAATCAAGCCACATCTAAAGTGGAAGAGATCCACAAACGACTTATTTCAGCTTCATGCAGAGCCCTTATCAAGTACTTCAGTAAATGCAAAGTTATTCGATAACATTATTCTGATGGCAAAAATGTATAAAATAGAATTGATTATTAATTCATAAGAACTTTGGATGTCTTATCTATTCCTCTTCTCATGTAATGATTTTTAATGTCATAAAGGTTTTTAATTTGCATGAATCCCATTGACTTCTGTTTTCGTTTGTTTGGTAAATCTTGTCTGTTTTATTAAAAAAAATCCCATGGCTTCTGTGGATATTTCTGTTACAATGAGACAAAAGAAATGTTAATAGTCATTTGTTTCTAGCTCAATGCAACATTAATTCAGTGCCACTTTGAGTATTTTGTTTTTATAATTTCTCATCATGGTTGCAAAAACTAGGAAATCCAGCTAAAAAGTGAAAAATCCTGTGCGTCTTCAGATCTTGTACAAACCTTAACTTACATTTTATTTACTATGTAAGTATACTGCGAACATATGAACTATAAATCCATTTAGATAATAATAATCAAATTATCCAAACCTGGGACAGCAAGTTTATAGATTTGATCTAAATTTAATATAAAAATGCAGTAGTCCTTGTTTGGAAGAGTTATTAAGGGTTAGCAAAGAAAAAGCTTTTCAATAGTCTATAACTCTCTAATGGCCTTTTTCAAATAAAATGGGAAAGAATTGAAAAGAAAACCTATATCAGTGAGCTGCAATTGTAACATTACAGTATAGGTCTATAAATCTTGACATGTTCAGAAGATTGCCTAAACCAGCAATACAATCTGTCCAAACCTCATTGTCTCCACGACCAGCCAGCCTCATTTAAGAAATGTATGTGGTCTTCAACTAATTTTATCACCTTCATTTGTAAACTAGTCAATCAATCAAAGCATCCTGAAAGTCTAAATAGAAAAAGGAGTGCATTTTCATGCATTTCCAGACAGCACAGTAAAAATTAATCTCCACTTGATCAGACATTCCTTGCACTCATCTCAATAGACCATCATTAGGGTCAGCCATGTATATTAAAAATAGAGCCACAGCGAACTGTTCGCCGGGGATACTTGGCAAGCAACCTGCTGCCGGAATCAGTGAGTTCACTCCTCCCTGTGAGCCTGAATGTGTGTACTGGGCTCATCTGGGAACCTAAAAACAAAGTAAAAGGAGGGAAGTTAACTGGCCAGGAGGAAATTCCATTTTTCCCCCACCCCCCAAGCCAAAGAAAACCACACGGCAGATGAAATGAAAAGTAACATCCCAGCTGAGGTCACGTGCCTCATGATCTTTTCCTACCCATTTTTCCCCTTGTGCATGAGATGAGATTGGGCTGGGTACATTTGTACCAGGGAAGCTGGCAGCGCGGGATTTGTGCACCAAGAGCCAAAGCCACACTTGTTATTATCTTTTGTTTTTTAATTCCAAAGAGCGATTACGTGAATTTACCGCCTTGATATTATGGGTATCTTTTGTACTTTGTAGTTAAATAGATATAAGGACACATTGGGACAACATACCTGCCCCTCCTCCCCTTCCTTTATATCTGCTTTGCTAATCTCTGGCAGCACTAAGAAGCTAGAAAGTTGCCTTAAAGGGGCATCTGGGTTATTCCTATCAGGTAGGGATCCTTGAATGTTGTAAAAGAAAGCATTGCCACACCTCTGCAACTGCTGGTATACAGGGTGTGTGTTGGGACAGGCCAGTGGCTGGAGGGGTGCAGCACAGTGCTCTGGCAATACTGAGCCGTACAGTGGTCTCTAGAAGGGCTGTTCCAGACTTGTTGGGATGTTCTAACTTGTTCCAGGACTTAACTGATTCTAGAATCAGTGAGTGGGAGAACTGAAAAACCAACTCAGGGGCACCTGACAATGTGGCATAAGGTTGCTAGCTCTCCTCCTGTGAAATGTTAGGCTTATGGAAGGAAAGGTATCTGAGGATGCTCACCATGTCATGAAACACTCAATAAATAGATTTTTATTTTCTCTATTTTAGTATGTGTAAAGTGCACAGACAGGACCAGGAGGTCTTGCCCTAAGAGGATTAATAAAGAGGGCAGGAGGGAGAGAATTGGTCTCAGGACTTTATCTTTGAATACTAACCTTCCAGTGCAACACCATCTCCAACAGCTTTTCTTGTTAACTGCTGGAATTAGCCCTACCTGCTTGTCACCATGAAAGGTTTTCCTCCTTCCCCCCCTGCTGTTGGTGATGGCTTATCTTAAGTGATCACTCTCCTTATAGTGTGTATGATAAACCCATTGGTTCTGTTCTCTGTGTGTGTATATAAATCTCTCCTCTGTTTTTTCCACCAAATGCATCCGATGAAGTGAGCTGTAGCTCACGAAAGCTTATGCTCTAATAAATTTGTTAGTCTCTAAGGTGCCACAAGTACTCCTTTTCTAACAGCTTTTCTGTACAGCATGATGGTGATGGAGGGCAATTCATACAGAGGGGCTGACCACATTGCCATGAGCATGAATTTTCCACCTCCATAGGATATCCTTTGCTTTTGAAACAGAGGGCCTGATCCTCCTCTCATTAGCATCAGTGGGAATTTTGCCATTGACTTCCTGAGAAAGCCTAATCCTGCAGCCCTTACTCAGGATGAAGTAGCAGTTTTGCCTGGGGGTAAGGCTTTCTAAATCCTTAATGTAAAGCTGCTGTGAATTCTTATGCATCCATTGTACGTTGTACTTACCAGTGAACAGGCAAGCTGCTTTAGTGTCTAATGTACAGAAATTGTTAGTTTTCATTAAAAGGAAGGTATGGTGTTTCATCATTTCTGACTCTAACATATTGTTGCCTCCTCAGTCTTGTCAACTGGGTTGCTGCTTCTGGAGATGGGAAGATGTCACACAGGCCTTTACACACCAAGATGAGGCCAATCAATTTTGTTTACCAAATGATGGAATTCCTGGCATAGAAGATTATCAATTCCAATAAACCACTGGAGTAGCCACAGCACAAAGATATAATTGGGACAAAATGCTGTCTATAACCCATCAATAATTCAAAAACACAGCATGGGGTTTTCCTTCTACTGTCCAGAATAGATATATTTGTTCATGAAATAAGTAGATGGGGGAAGAAGAGACATACATGTAGTGTTAAAGGAATGGATGTTTGTGCTTAATGTATTGGAGAAATTATTCAGACATTTCTTCTTGAAATAAAGATTACTCCAGTAGCCCCATCAAGGTCAGGGAGACCTTGGGTTATAAGACATTTGTAAAAGAGCATAGAGAACAACAACAATCTGACTGGCTATTGAGCCTTCTGAGATGCATGCACATTACACCAGAACAGGTCAAGACTTGGGACCTGCTCTTGGAAGACACAGAGCTGAGTATTCTCAACTCCCACTGAGGTCTCTCTCCCCATCCACTATATTCCTTCAGCATCCATCACTGCAGACTCTAAAGGGCACATTTTTAAAGTACCAAAGATGCAGATAGGCACTTGATGGGATCAAAAGTGCCTAAGTACCTATCTCCCATTGAGATAAGCATCTCGGTGCTTTTGAAAATCCCACTAGCCAGCATCTTTAGGCATCTAGATACCTTTAAAAGTCTGGCACTGTTCCTATTGACTTCAGCAGGACAAAAGTCCAAATCAGAGGGCATTTAGGGTACTCAGCTCCTCACAGGATCAGGCACTAGGCTTGCTGCCTAGATTATCTTTTCCCATGAAAGGAAAATGTACTTTAAGAGAAACGTTATTTTAAATCATTTTATCTTCATCTGCAAATACTACAGGATTGTGGGGCGTTTATTGCATCCTCGCCTACTGCTGCTTTCATGGAACAAGTAACTCATACTGAAGTGGTTCTGCTCCAGCCTCCAGAGCTTTTGAACCTGATGCTGGATCACTTTTCTCACAGCTTTTGATGTCCTTAATTAAAACTGGTGTACACAGGATGTTAGTCATTTGGGACCAGGGCCCTGAGGTTCTGCTGGGTGCTTCATAGCATGGTAACAACTGTTAGCTGGATTACATGGTGCATTCAGTGGGTGTTTTAGATTGATGGTTATGTGATTCTTGGCCATCTGCTTTTTGTGTGCTGATGCAGGTGACAACCTTAGCAGAATGGAGCAAGATAAGGGAGAATATAAACTATGCGGGGCCTGACTCCCCTCACACCATTGATTTTTAGTGGAATTATTCCTGATTTACACCACTCTAAGTGAGTTTTAGATCCTAATTTGCTGATTGAGTTGCAATTTCTATGTTTTAAGCAGGAATAACTATTTCATGTAGCCAATTGAATGACAAAGCAGCCCAGTATTTAAAAACAGCCCCCTTATTGTTCTTCAGAAAGTGAGTTGAGAACGACCATTCAACCTGGTTGAAGAGCCTGGCAGGCGGTGGATGGAACCAAAACTGGAACCATCTATCTAAACCTACAAGAAATTTGGGGTTTCAGATTAAATGGTACCTAGACCCCAACCATTCCTGGTTTGACTAAATGAAAGTCTCTGACCAAGAGATTTGCAAGAACAAAACTGCCCTATTCTTGCCCATTTATAGCTAAAATATATTTAATCTCCACATAGCATGCATATATTTTAAAGCACTTCCTCCTCCTTTTTTCCTTCTTTCTCCACAAGGCGTCACTATAGAGCAGAGCTAGGATGACTTGAGAGATCTTCAACCAAGAAAATATAAAGATTTTTTTCTTCTATTTTAAGATGTAACAGTACTTTAAAATATATGTATTTCAAATTTAACTGTTCATGGTATTATTATCTGGGAAATATCATAGTGCCTTTGAAATAGGTATTATTTATTTAGTGTTTATCGCAACTCCTTATTAGAAGGGGCAAGCTTTTAATATAGATGTGTTTCTTTTAATAAAATACGAACATAAAATGGAAATGCAATTGGACAAAATATTGGATCTTTCATAAGTGTACAAATGAATAGAAACATTTAGAAGGCCTTTTTTGGAAAAAAAAAAGTTTAAATCAAAAGATGAGGAGGGGACTTTGTAATGTTTGAATCAGAAATTTAATCCAGCTGGGGATCATATACAAAAATATCAGAAACAAAATGTCAGTGATCAAACTGTTGACACCCAAATAATGTTTTTCATCTTTTTTTTTTCATCTTGGTAGAGAGAAACCTCTTCGGCATTCACAGGCAAATGGCCTTTGAAATATGAGTAATTGACCATACGAAGTTTAAAGATAAAAACATTTTATCATATGTAACTTTAAAAGTAATCATATAATTAATGAGTGAAAAACAGAGAGAAAGATTGCCAGAGATTAAGATTAAGCCCTGCAGAAAAGAATGTTCTAACTAGAAATTGGTTTAATTAATAGCACATTTTACATAATGATTACAGTGTAATTGCGCTGACTAGCAAAGTGTCATTAAATATATCCATGCTCCTTTACAACACCCTAAGGCTAAAAATAATGAGTTACATTGAAAATCACTATGCAACAGGTTCATAAATAACATTTAAGCCTATACAAGGCGAATACTTATAAATAATAAATATTTGCCTTTTGTAATTGAAGAAAAAATGACAGCCTTCTTTTTCTACTACCCTGTAGATTGTCATATTATAATGCTGAAAAGATTTTTCCCCTTGCATTCTCTAGAAAGTGTTGAATAATTTATTCAAATGCTAATATTCCACATAGCCTGACTTTGAGGAACAAATATTCCTACATAAAGAATAAATGCCAACTTGCTTACTACCAGCTCCGTTTTACTTTGCACCATGCAGTCCCCAAAAAACTCTGACAGTCTATTACATGTGTCAAATAAAGTTAGTTAGTGACCAGATTTTCTTCCTCAATAGTTGCATTCTTCTTTATTTAAAAATTACCCTTCTCCCAAAATATTCATCATGCTCAGAGCTGTTAATGCAACAACAGCTGCTTTGCAGCTCCAAAAAGGATGACATCATAAACCTGATAATTTTTTAATCTGTGGGTTTTCTCCAGTGAATCAGGAGTATCTAATAAAAACTTTGATTTGATTTGATTTTGTATTAGCGGTACGCTGACATTTGAAAGACCCCCAAATGGTTAGTATTTAGCTAGCTTACCAAATCCAGCAACCTCTTCAATGTCAAAATAAAGTAACACAGTTTATGTGCAGAAGCACAATGTATGAAAAGGAAATGTTCTTACACAAAGGGTATTTCAGCTACCATTAGCTTACGCCAAACCAATAGAGGGCATGCTGATATCTACCAGTAAAGTGGTGATATTTGGGTATCCTCTTTCTAATGCTAGAAGAGGGAGGGGGGAAATATCTGTGCTATAAAGAGGAATCCATGGCTGTCCATGAATATGATCTCATTGAAATGTACAATGATGCTCTACTTTTCTCCCTCTTTCTAGAGGGCTTCCCATAACCAGCCCATAGACGAAGGCTGCTGTTCTCCTGACTGATTAGAGTTGGCGCTTGGTCACCAAAAAACTCAGTTATTGCTAGTGAAATCACTAGAAATCGCTACCCACCCACATGCACACTGCCCCTGAACCATAAGTCTCAGGACACTCAAGTGACATTGTGTATCTATAACGTAATGCTAACGTAATGCTAAGCTTTCAGAGCTTCTTAATCACAGATATTCACCTAGGCAGACATTGTAATGGTAATAGGAGATATATGCCTGTCACTGGGACATCTGCTCCTGGCTGCTCTGGAGATTAGTTCCTTCCAGGTCCAACCCTCCCTTCTGTTACTTGTTCACACGCCCTGCTGTCTCTTTGTCTTGGTCACTCAGGGTGCTCCCTCTTCGTGGCTTGGCTCTCCAGCCAGGTCACTGTGTGTTTCCCCTCTTCCGGGATATCAAAGTGTCTCCATACAAACTGTCTCAGGCAGCCTTCCCATTCACTGCCCAGACTGGATCACTTCCCCAGTGGCTGGTAGGGGAACCAGGGCCAGCCTTTACTACAGGTTCCAGCTCAGGGACCCTCGAATTAGTAGCCAAGGTCTAAAACCTCCCACCTTGCTGACGTTTCCTTGAGCCTTTTCCTACTCTGCCTCTCTCAGGTTCCCACTCCACCACCCTTCCTCCAGGGCCTGGGTCTCCAGAGTTTTTACTTTTCCCCTGGGTTTCCTCCCTTCCCTCTCTAATGCCCACAAGGTGGCTGCCAACTTCCCAGCTTTAAACAAGCCCTGCCTGTTCCTTCTCAGCTGGGCTCCACCATCAATCAGGAGTTACTTAGGCAAACTCAGATGTGGCCTATCCACTTAATTGGCCCCTTCTCAACCTCACTAACCCTGCCTAGGTGTCACAATGCCAGCTTTGCTGAAATTCTTCGTTAACGCTATATCATGGGAACTAGCTATTCTAACATCAAAGTCACCAGCCCCAACGGAGAGAGGCAGGTGTGGGCAGCAACCAAGTGTAAGTATGGAAAAAATATTGTTTGATAATAGGAAGAGAATGTGGCACATAGAAGTGATGGCATGTTCAGTACAATGAGGCTGGGAGAAGGAGTCTCAGAAGGGGGTGGCAGAGCTTGAAATTTTGAAGGAAACAGACTCCAGTTAGTTCTAACCCGCTCCTTCCCCCACATGTTCTCCACAGATAAACAAACACATCATCACTATGGAAACAGATTATAATGTCCCCCAGTAAGTTGAAGGTCTGATTTACCACCCATTTATTGCAGGATTCCACAAAATCCTAACAAAAGCACTTTACAAACCAATAACTATACAGAGATATCACAATATCAACCTCAAAATGCAGCCGGTTTGGGGATGGAATATGGCAACTGTTTAGCATCAGACAACAACGGTATACAGCAGAGCAGAGGAATACCATGTCGACTTGAAAATGAAGCGGGAATTTGAGTAAACGCCCTGGCTATGGGTGACACTGGAATTGGGCCTAGATACAGGGACAATCATCCCTGCTTTTCCAAAGAGGGCTGTAAGTATTTCTTGAAGTATTTACAAGCAGATCTTGTTTTTATGTCTGATCCTAAAGATAAAACTTTGTATTGTTTCAGTGGTTGGCTCTATTGCAAAAACACTAACAAATTTATTTTAAAGAAATCATCATTTTTACTGCTTTCAGTGTCACATCAAGATGCACAGAAACATTATGACTTTACACAGTATAAGCCAGGAAGACTGGAAACAATGTGAATCTAGACTGAGACGACTACAGTGATAACACTCTGCACTTACATCATATTTCAAAACCCTTCATAAACATTAATCAACACTCACAACAGCCTGGGAGGTAAGGAAAGATTATTACCCCATTTTACCAATGGGGAAACTGCAATATATTTAGATTCATAGATTCATAGATACTAAGGTCAGAAGGGACTATTCTGATCATCTAGTCTGACCTCCTGCACAGCGCAGGCCACAGAATCTCACCCACCCACTCCTATGAAAAACCTCACCTATGTCTGAGCCATTGAAGTCCTTAAATCATGGTTCAAAGACTTCAAGGAGCAGAGAAGCCTCCCTCAAGTCAACCATGCCCCATGCTACGAGGAGGTGAAAACCTCCAGGGCCTCTCCAATCTGCCCTGGAGGAAAATTCCTTCCCGACCCCAAATATGGCAATCAGCTAAAACCCTGAGCATATGGGCAAGATTCACCAGCCAGATACTACAGAAAATTCTTTCCTGGGTAACTCAGATCCCATCCATCTAATATCCCATCTCAGGGGATTTGGCCTATTTACCCTGAATATTTAAAGATCAATTACTTACCAAAATCCCATTATCCCATCATACCATCTCCTCCATAAACTTATCAAGTAGAATCTTAAAACCAGATAGATCTTTTGCCCCACTGCTTCCCTTGGAAGGCTATTCCAAAACTTCACTCCTCTGATGGTTAAAACCTTCGTGATTTCAAGTCTAAACTTCCTGGTGGCCAGTTTATACCCATTTGTTCTTGTGTCCACATTGGTGCTGAGCTGAAATAATTCCTCTCCCTCTCCTGTATTTATCCCTCTGATTATTTATAGAGAGCAATCATATCTCCCCTCAACCTTCTTTAGTTAGGCTAAACAAGCCAAGCTCCTTAAGTCTCCTTTCATAAGACAAGTTTTCCATTCCTCGGATCATCCTAGTAGCCCTTCTCTGTACCTGCTCCAGTTTTGATTCATCCTTTTTAAACATGGGAGACCAGAACTGCACACAGTATTCTAGGTGAGGTCTCACCAGTGCATTGTATAACGGTACTAAAACCTCCTTATCCCTACTGGAAATGCCTCTCCTGATGCATCCCAAAACCGCATTAGCTTTTTTCACAGCCATATCACATTGGCAGCTCATAGTCATCCTATGATCAACCAATACTCCAAGGTCCTTCTCCTCTTCCGTTACTTCTAATTGATGCGTCCCCAACTTAACTAAAATTCTTGTTATTATCCCTAAATGCATAACCTTACACTTCTCACTATTAAATTTCATCCTATTATTATTACTCCAGTTTACAAGGTCATCCAGATCCTCCTGTATAATATCCGATCCTTCTCCGAATTGGCAATACCTCCCAGCTTTGTATCATCTGCAAACTTTATTAGCACACTCCCACTTTTTGTGCCAAGGTCATAAAAAAGATTAAAAGATTGGTCCCAAAACCGATCCCTGAGGAACTCCACTGGTAACCTCCCTCCAACCTGACAGTTCGCCTTTCAGTAGGACCCGTTGTAGTCTCCCCTTTAACCAATTCCTTATCCATCTTTTGATGTTCATATTGATCCCCATCTTCTCCAATTAACTAATAATTCCCCATTTGGCACGGTATCAAATGCCTTACTGAAATCTAGGTAAATTAGATCCACGCATTTCCTTTATCTAAAAATCTGTTACCTTTTCAAAAAAGGAGATTAGGTTGGTTTGGCACGATCTACCTTTGTAAAACCATGTTGTATTTTGTCCCATTTACCATTGACTTCAATGTCCTTAACTAATTTCTCCTTCAAAATTTTTCCAGGACCTTGCATACTACAGATGTCAAACTAACTGGCCTGTAGTTACCCGGATCACTTTTTTTTTCCTTTCTTAAAAATAGGAACTATATTAGCAATTCCCCAATCATTCGTACTATTCCTGAGTTTACAGATTCATTAAAAATTCTTGCTAATGGGCTTGCAATTTCAGGTGCCAATTCCTTTAATATTCTTGATGAAGATTATCTGCCCCCCGATTTAGTCCCATTAAGCTGTTTCAGTTTCGCTTCTACCTCAGAGATGGTAATATCTACCTCTATCCTCATTCCCATTTGTCATGCTACCATTATCCCTAAGATCCTCTTTAGCCTTATAAAGACTGAGGACAGTATTTTGTTTAGATATTGGGCCATGCCTAGATTATCTTAACCTCCACTCCATCTCAGTGTTAAGCGGCCCCACTTCTCTTTCTTAGTTTTCTTCTTATTTATATGGCTATAGAACCCTTTTACTATTGGTTTAATTCCCTTTGCAAGGTCCAACTCTACTCGACTTTTAGCCCGTCTCACTTATCCCTACATGTTCTGACCTCAATTAGTACCTTTCCTTGCTGATCCCTCCCATCTTCCACTCCCTGTTGCTTTCTGCTTCTTCTTAATACCTCTCTAGATGCTTGCTCATCCACCGTCGTCTACAACTCCTTCCTATGAATTTTTCCCCTTTCTTGGGATACAGGCTTCCGATAGCTTCTGCAGCTTTGATTTAAAGTAATCCCAGGCCTCCTCTACCTTTAGATCCATAAGTTCTTCAGTCCAATCCATTCCTAACTAATTTCCTTCATTTTTGAAAGTCGCCCTTTTGAAATCCAAAAACCCTAGTTGCAGATTTATTTTTGTTAATCCTTCCATTTAGTTTGAACTGAATTAGCTCATGATCCTTGCAGCCAGATTGCCCCTACAACCAGTTCTTCTATGAGGTCCTCGCTACTCACCAAATTAAATCTAAAATGGCATCCCCTCTAGTCGTTCAGCAACTACTTGATGAAGGAATCCATCACTATCGCATCTAGGAAAATCTGAGCCCTATTATTATACTAGCACTAGTCCTCCCAGTCTATATCTGGGAAGTTAAAGTCTCCCATGATCACGCAGTTTCCATTAGTATTTATTATTAAAGACATTAAAAAGGGCTCTATCCATATCCAATTAGATCCCGGAGGTCTATAGCACATCCCACCACTATCGTAGGAGAGGCTTTATTAGTTTTCTTCCCCAATGTAATTTTGCCCAGACGGACTCAGTCTATATCCATTGCATCGCTTCTTATTTCTTTACATTCTACCCATCATTGGATATACAATGCTACTCCACCTTTACCTTTGTTTCTGTCTTTCCTAAAGAGCACATACCCTTCAATACCTGTAGTCCAGTCATGACTACTATTCCACCATGTTTCTGTGGTATCCCTATAATATCTGGTTTCACTTCCTGACCAGTAGCTCTAGTCCTCCATTGGTTACCTAGCTCCTCGCATTGGTGTATAAAATCTTAATTTTTGCTGTTTGGCCTCGCTCACATTTTGTACCCTATTAGGCACAGTCATTCTACAGCCAGTATAACCTATTAGACTAGTATCCACACCGCCCGCTCGCTCCTTATATACATTCTACTACCACGGCTGTATCCTTCTTACTTCGTCTTTCTTCCCTCTCAATGCTAAAATCTGGCGTGGAGATTTCCTGGACATCCCAAACATCTCCCCATAATTCCTACTTTAAAGCTCTTTATCAGTTGTGCCAACCTCGATCTTAGAATCTATTTCCTTCCCTACTCAGATGAAGTCCATCCTGAGATAACTGTCCTCTGTCCGTGAATGCCTCCCAGGGCCATACATCCCAAAGCCCTCCTTATAGCACCACTGCCTAAGCCATCTGTGACAGTCATAATCTTGTCACACCTTTCGTTGCCCCTTCTCTAGAACAGGAAGGATCCCGCTAAAGATCACCTGAGCCTCATTTCCTTAAGCTCTTCCCAAGCCTAGCATAGTCTCCTTAATACTTTCCAGTGAATCTAGCTGTATCATTTGTTCCCACATGAAGGATATATTAGGGATTCTTTCCTGCTCCCTTTAGGATCCTTTTCAACCATCAGGTCTACATCCCATACTTAGACACCCGAAGAAAAGCACACCTTCTATTCTCTGTATCGCTCTAGTTACAGGCCTGTCTATTCTTCTCATAAAGAGTCCCCGATCACATAGACCTGCCTTTCCTGGTGACGGTGCTGTTCTCCAGTCTCTCCCCTGTTCCCTCTGGCTGCAAGTTTTTCCATCCTATTTCCCTTATAATCTTCTTCAACCCATCCGTATCTTCCTGGAGCTCATATTTTGGTGTAGTCTCCCTTGACTGTTTCCGCTTTTCCTATAGGACTAGCCTCTCTTCTCTCTCTTCTTCTTACCCTTCCACCTTCAACAGTACCTCTGCCCCTTCTTCATTTTCCACTCTGCAAACCTATTCCTAACTCTATTTCTCCTTCACTAGCCCGTCTTTTCCTCTGCCTGGTTCTTTGAGTCACATGTTTCCACTGACCCTTTCCTCACCCAGTTCTCCCCTCAAAATCCCCAGCCCTGCTTCCCATCTGCGAGTCTGAGCTTTTTCCCTTCAGATACCTCATATCTTTGCTCCATCATCTGCTCAAACCCCTTCCTAAACTCAACGACGAGACTGCCACCTGCATCTCTAAACCTGGATCTTTTCCTCCATCAGCTCTATCAGACGGCATTTCATGCAGAAAAACTCTTACCGGTTCCCCCCTCCAGGATCATGTACATACCACAGCTTCACATCCAGTCATCCTCAATGTGTCTTCCACTACAGGAGTCACTCCCACAGCTGCCTCTGTATCTGTCATCGCCTTCCCACCAAATCCTGTTAATCTGGGAAACACAAGCCACACCAAAAGACCACCCCCCCAGCAAAAGCAAACCCCAAACAAGCACCACAATACAAACTCCCACTCAAACTCCCCTGTTTAGAGCTCTGTTGCTAGCTCCGAGGTTAAAAGACTGGCCCACCACCACACATCAAATCAACGGCAGAACTAGATCAAAATTCAGGAGCTCCTAGTCTTTGCTCAGACTAAAACAAAGGCATTTTGGACCTCCAGTCACTGAAGGTATCTTGTGGATTGATTATCACAAGTTTACACTGTTGCCATCTTTTCCAATTTTTTTGAGTCTCACAATATTTTTTTGCTTTTCCTTCAAGTTCCAGCTCCGGAGTCATGCATTTACATTTTTAGAAAATAGTGATTTTCTAGCTGTCACAATTGCAGAGAAAAGCTTAAAACTGCAAATCCTGAAAGCTCAGAACACAGAACGCAATAAAGAAAACCCCTAAAATATATTATTTTTTAAACCTCATGATTTTTAAGCCAATCTCATGATTCATTCACAATTTTGAATGCTTGGAGCTGGAGAATATGTGAGCAGGTAGAGACTCACCTATAAGGTAAATTGATACATTATGTTTGCCTGTTTGTCTCTCTATGCTCCTCAGCTGTCTTTATACCACTGTAGTGTCAGACCTTAGCAAGCGGGTGTGATTGTATCACCCCCTATGACTACAGTGGGCAGAAGCTATGAGCTTTATTCTGCTACTATACACCTGTGACTGTTTTGTGGCTCAGCTGTAGCTTTCGATTGGGTTAATTACACCTTTTTTGTTACTTTATATTCCTCATGGGGTTCTGATCCCAAATTACTAAACTTCTGTTGGAGCACCCAACAGCAAGTGCCTCCCCATGTCCAGTTTGGCAAGGGTGGACCCTTTCACACGCACTTTTCTCACCAGCCTCCCCACATCTCCAGTCCGTCACTCCTTTTCATTGGCAGAATTTTAAAAAATAATTGAACTTTAAAAATGTATCCCTGCTGGATTCACACCCACTGGGCAGTAACAGAGCTCTCTTTGCTGACAACCAGCACTGGCTTAGTATGTGCCCCTCTACAGCTAGGGAGGCTGGAGCATGTGCGGACTGCACTAGCACCAGCAGAACATTCTAGGCATGTGCAGAATAGCATGGTATCATCAGCAAGCTTTGCTTCCGTGATTGTGGCCCTGATAACAGCTTGTTTCAGACGGTGGGATAAATAAATGAATACTATTTTCCATTCTCCCTGCAAATGAATCAGAAATTACCAAGAATCTCAGAGGTGATTGCAGACGTTTGTGAATGGCGTTTAAAATGCATTTTTAAAAATAATTTGTTCTTTAAATCTCATTTTTAATGTCTTAATTTAATCCAGATTCATTTAAAGAGCTACCTCACCTGAGAGGTTTCATTTATTAATGTGTGTAAAGTGCTATATGGCTTGATCCAAAAGCCGCTGAAGTCTTTGCATCAAGCCCTACAAGAGCTAACTTTATTGTTTATATTCTAATTATGGATATAAACAGAAGCACATTTTGTTACACAAAAGGGAATAAATGCCAATTAATTTAGAATAGCTACATGTGCTTTTCTAAAGTCAGAGACACAATATTTGCATACAACTATGAAAGGGCAGATTTTAGCCCTTAGACAGGCAGAGGAAAGATTAAGAGAGAACGTCTTCCCCTGTTTGTTCACTTCTACTGGGCAATAATATAATTTTCAGTCTCACGTCTCTATTTCAGACCACATATGGCAGTAATATTGGATCTTCACCATCTCAGCTTAACCATGACTAAACAGGTTGATGAATGTCATGCATCTTATCATCATACATGCATATTTTTAAAATATAATTCACTTTTGATCTGCACCCTTGTGCAGTGGTGAATGAAAACAGTTACGATTTCTTCCACTGTCTGCCTTTAAATGCATTAAACAGCCCTGCTGTCAATAGATTTATTCTTGTACAATGATAATAGCCCAAAAAACTAAGAGGCCTTGTCAGGAATTGCAGTTGTCACAGTTTGATGCAAATGATTTTACTTGGTGTTCGTCTGCTGCACAATCATCTCTAATCTGGATATACATCACAGCGTGACATGTAAATTTCCTGCTACTCTGCTTTCATTTCCAGAGGTAGCAATCAAATGGAAACCATTCAACCTCACCAAAATGTATAAATAATTTTCATTCAAACATATTAACAGTCAAAATATGAGAATTTATCACACAGCACTACGCCTTTTAAGAAGCAATAAAGACTTTACTTTTTAAGCATATTTCTACTTAGAAAAGTAATATGAACAGTAACTTGCAATTTTAAAAGAGGATTTAAAAGTCCGCATATAAAGCCTAATCTTCAAACTTGTCTTGCTGCTGCTTTCCTACACATCTTGCTTGCACAAAAAAAAAAAAACACATAAAAAAAAATTTAAACCTGGAAAAGTACAAAGGAAAAACCTACATCGGCACTGAAATTATTGCCTCTAAAAAGAGAAATTACTAAAAATACTAGTATCACGCCAAATCTGCCATGTACAATAGATACAAATATTAAAGATACAAAGAACTGACACGACATAACATCTGATGATGTGACAATTAAACCATCCCTTTAGTTTATTACATTGTATTGCTAATGACAATCCATTTTTAAATGAAAACAAGCAGGTACACCTGAAAATGATCTTCTTTAAATTCTGTTTTTTGAAAATCACAAATATCACATAAACTTCAGCTTGAATTCCAAGTAAACCAGCGCTAGCTGTCAATTATTTTGTTTCTGATGAAAGGAGATGACGGTAACGATTGAAAAAGGAAAATATTTGCCCTGCTGCCTGACTGTGAAGTCAAATGGGAGATTTGAGTTTGGCAACATTTTCAGGTTTCTTGGATCTGCCAAAGCAACGTTGAGTCTACTGTGAAAGTTCTAGGCCCAAGGTTAGGAAAATAAAAGAAGTGCAGGCTGTTGGCTAATTCTCAATTAAAGCATGATCCTCTTCCTATTGGAGTCAAAGGGAAAACAGCCATTGACTTAGTACTGTTGGACTTGGCCCTTCACTCTAGCCTATCCTGCTATCATTTTGGGAACTGTAACAGCAATTGTTTGCAAACATAGGACCTGGTGCTGCAAACACTACTTATCAGGCATAGTGCTTACTGCCATCTGGGAGCTCACAGGGTAGCAAGTGTTGGTGGAATCAAGGCCACAGGGAGTTAAATAGGCACCAAGAAGCAAAGTTGCTCTGGAGTGATTTATTTAATAATCAAATCTTTTTTCATCTTTCCAGCAGCAGATTTGCCCAACTGCCTGGCTGTTTTGCCCAGCTTCATTCACTGAAGGTGAAGCGTTGAAAACATTGACACCTAGTAGCTGACAAAGAAAAAGAGGGGAGATACGCTCCCCTGCTTAGGAAAGGAATGCAGGAATGAAAGGCAGTTTACTGTTATTATTAATGATGGTGCATGGAAAAATTGCCATCTCCCTTTAAATTGGGCACTTTTTTCCAAGAAATAGGTAAAAACTGCCAAGATGACAGTTTTTCCCATTTTTCCAGTGAGTGTGTTGGAGGAACTAGAAGTGTAATAACCTGGGGTACAGCAGGCTCAGCCATCTGAAATAAAACTTTGCAGTACTAATGTTTTTGTAACTGCTTTCATATTGTAATGATATTTTCCAAGCACTGGTTTTATTTGATCTTAAATACCTTTTTGGGAAAGTCCAGTGAGCTGACTCTAATAAAATCATGCTATTGAAAAAAGGTTTAAGTGGAATGTTCAGAATAAATTACAAAACTGCATGCAAGAATACCAGCTAGTGCTGCAATAAAAATCTGGAAATGAGGATTCTTGCAATATATTTTAAAGAAGTAGTATACTTTTTTTTTGTTCATTTTTTTCACTGAATGTTTCATAATAGAAAGCTTTCACAACATAAGAGAGGATAAAGGAATAACGAATGAATAAAGTGCCAAAGAAATTGCATTTAAAAAAAAACTTTTTTTGTGCTACAGAATATATTTCAGATCATTTTCAATAACTTTTGGAAGATCATAGGAAAGGTAATTTCATTCTATTTTACAGTGCCAAAATACCTACATTACATCATATTTAGACTGTCAGATACCCTCCCACCCAATACATTCAAGACCCTTTAAATGTAATTTTATGTCCCTTTTGAATTAAGGGGTGGTATCATAAAAGAAAGTCCAGTTTCCATGACCTGGAAAATCCTGAAAATTCAATTTTGAGGGACCTCCAAAATATATCTGAGGCTTTTCCCAGATTTCCATTTTTGCTCTGCAACAGCCAGCCCTATATTTTATGGTTTAATCCAACTCTAAGAGGTGAGCTGACTAGGGAAGAAGGGAATGATTAATATATACATATCATTTCCCTTTGTGTTTTACTGCTCCCAGGCCTCTCAAGAGAACTAGGAATGGCTTTGCCAATTGCAGCAAGTTACCTCTGAGGTATACAGCCCAAAACAAGCAAAACTGGGACGGTCTATAAAATCAACATTATTTTTGAAAATATTCTCATATGTGGCAGGTGCTGCTTTGGATAGGAACTTTCCCTTCCTTTCCCTAGCCAACACTTCTTTTCCCAGTGTCTGAGGGACTTTCTGTGAACATCATTCTTTACTGAGTTGGGGCATGAAAACTCACCAGATGCCTCTGAAGCAGTGAGTGATGACACTTGTAGGTCACTGCATTGAATCATTTAGATATATAAGGCCTGAATCTGATCTCATGCTGATTTTACACCTAAGTTCATTCATGATTACAATGGACTTACTCCTGGTTTACAACTGGGACTGGAATCAGGCCCATTCATTTTATATCTCAAATAACATGACCACAGGGACAGTATATCTTGCAAAAAAATTCCTTGGTGAAATTAAATAAATTAAACAGTTCTACATTTGTATAATTACAAACTTATGTGTGTTTGAGGTTCATGAACTGAGGGTCCTGACGATACACCCTAAAGAGAGCGCAAAACAGAAAGAGGGGGAAATGAAGCAAAAGACTAAAACAGATGCACAGCGCCTCTTTGTTGGAACAAAGCCCACATTGGATAGTCATGTCAATTAAATAGCTGTCCTGATTAATGTCTGTCTAGTTGTCTCAGAAATTTGTACATATATAAATCAATCACCACAGTAGCTTGGTGCTAATTTAAGGTTTGCTATTTTAAGGTTAATTTTATGGTTTGGGTTTTTTCCCCCATTTTGGATTTTAATTTTCTATCTGTCCCAAAAGAAGGGTTGTATATATACAGTCATGTATACAATAGACATGGCTCTATAAATGACATTACTGATAAAAATTGAGGACTAGAAATATTAGTGACATTCTATATTAACACACTGGAACTCACAATTTCAGAGCTGGAAGGGAGCATGTGTTCAGTAGGAATGAATTTGGGGCTGGGAGCCAGGAATTCAGATCCAATCTCTACCACTGATGATCTCTGTCGTGACCTAAGTCACCTTAACTCTTCAGTTGTCCCATCGCGAGTGATATTTGCTTCTTTATCTCACCGTACTGCTGTAAGTATTAATTCACAAATGTGTGTGCAGGGCTTTGAAAATGTAAAGCTCTTATTGTTCACCTTATTTAACAGCTGGTAAATACCATGTAACTCCTTGGCACTGGCCAAATGTATCTATTATTATAAGAGACAGGTGGGTGAGTAATGTATTTATTGACCAACTTCTGTTGGTGAGAGAGTCAGCTTTCAAGCTTACACAGAGAGGTTCTTCAGGTCCGGGAAACTAACTCAAGGAAGGTCTACACTTAAACACAGCAGCTACATGGGTACAGCTGCACCACAGGTAGCACTTCAGTGAAGACATTACTATGACAGCAGAAGAGTTTCTCTCAATCAGTGTAGTTTAATCACCTCCGTGAGAGGCAGTAGCTATTTCAACAGGAGAAGCCCTCCCATCAACATAGCACTGTCTACATCAGGGGTTTCGGTCCGTATAACCGAGTCATTCAGGGGTGTGGATTTCCTGAGTGACAGTTATACTTATGTAATTTGTACTGTAGACCTGGCCAAAAGTGTCACTGTTAAATGCAAGGTCTGAACAGATTGTTTAGTCTAAGTAGTTATCACATATTTCAAAGGACCATTCAAGGTAAATAACACACTCCTGTCATAGAAAAGAAAGGAGTTAGAGGGAGAAAAAACGCAGCTGGGAGGGGGGGATTGTTAGTAGGTTACAGATTGTTATAATAAGCAATACATCCAGTGTCTCTGTTCAGTTCATGATTTTTAGTGTTTAGGCAAAGTTATGAACTTGGCATGTCTGGTGCTGCTTTGAGTTGGTGGATCCTGGTCTGTGGTTTCATTTGGAAATCTTGGACAGATGACTTGGGCCTGGGCTACACTGGGGGTGGGGTTTGAACTAAGATACGCCAATTTCAACTACGCTATTTGCGTAGCTGAATTCGAAGCATCTTAGTTCAACTTAGCCTGGGCGTCCTCATGGCGCGAGTCAACCGCAGCACTCCCCCCTCGACTCCGCTTACTCCTCCTTCCAAGGTGGAGGACAGGCGTCGATTCGCGGATTGATTTATCGCATCTAGACGAGTCGTGTTAAATCGATCCCTGATAGATCGATCGCTACCTGCCGATCCGGCAGGTAGTGAAGACATACCCTTAAACTGCCTCGTAGATTTCCACCACAACTTCAACAACTACCACCCATCCATTAATCTCTCTCTGGAACACTCCTACACTACCACGTCATCATGGACACCAAATCAGCTTCAACAGTGAAACTACAGACAACTACATACAAGAAACCTACTGATCACCACAACTAACTTTATAGATAACCCCCCAAACACACCCAGAAAATCTATTATCTACAGCCAAGGCACTCAGACACCATAGAATATATTCCAAGGAAGAGAAAGTCCGGGATATACACCTTAACACACTAAAACTGCCTTCACCAAACAAGAACATGCCACCAGAGAAGTAGGTCACATCATGGAATGGGCTAACTAAATACCCAAGAGAACCTACTTCAATACAGAAATAAAACCGCTCAGACCACTCAACCCTAGTTATCACCTACCACCCTAGACTAGAACCCAAAAGGGGTATTATCAAACAACAAAACCATATTCCTTGGGACCCCATCCTTAAGAAATCTTTCCTGAACCCCCCTTTGATCTTCAAACAACCACTCAACCTCTTCAAGTCATCCTCAGAAGCAAGATCCCCATCACGTGTGGGCAAATACTTCTCACAAAGTGATCACTCTATATCTGACCTCTCAGTCCTCATCCTCAAGGAAACCCACAACACACTTCAAAAGACAAGCCTGGAGCTTCATCCTGTCTCTCTCACCAACAGAAGTTGTCCAGGAAAGGATATTACCTCACTCACCTTGTCTCTCTCATATCCTGGGACCAACACAGCTACAACAACACATGCATGTATCTATTACATGGTTTTTTGTAAGTGTGCCTATTAAGCACTAGCATTTGCTATCATTAGGTTTCTCTGAAAGATGATGCAGTAAAGCAGACAACCCTTTAACCAGCTCCCAGCTACTGCAGTGTACTGTGCTGTACTAAATATAAAAAAAATAGTAAACTTGTCTTGGGGATAAGTATCGCTTTCACAACAAACAGGATCCTGTCACACAATAAATGATTCCATTGCTGCCAGCAGATACCACAGTGTTTGTTGGAAGCGTATGCATAGGCACACTCAAAATATGAGACACCTACACATTTACAGTATAACTAGCCACACAAAAATTCAGAGAACAAATACCAAAGTCCTGAATACTTCAGGCCAAATTCTATCTCCACTTACACCACTAAATATCCATTGATTTCAGTGGAGTTAATTCAGATATATATTGGTGTAAGTCAGAGAAAAATTTGGCACTTCTACTCTACAAGACATGGGGAATCCATTCACCCTGTGAAGATAAATGAGACTGATTCCCCTCTTATTTATACTGATGTAAATCAGGAATAACTCCACTGATATCAGTGTGGACCTACTCTGGTGTGAGAGGAGAATCAGACCTAACAATCAGACTTGAACACCTCTTGCTACAGGTAGCTGATCTGTAAGTGGCATTGCCAATTACCTTCAAGGAGGCCACTCATCTCTCTGCATGCACACTGCCTTAGGTCTGATTCTCCACCTTGTGTAGTCATTTAAGCTGAAGAAGAGCTCTGTGTAGCTTGAAAGCTGTGTCTCTTTCCCCAACAGAAGATGGTCCAATAAAAGATATTACCTCACACCTTTTCTCGCTAACATTTAGAATGAACTGGAGTGCAGGACTTGGGTTTCTTCTGGAGTTGGGGAATCTGGTTGGAGCAGGTGAGCAGCAGCCCAATTCACAGTTAGCCTGGAAGGGGATGGGATCAAGTTGTCTAGGAGATGATGCACTGATTCATGAGATCTTATAGGAAGCCCCCAGCTGTGTTTGAAGCTTCTTCTAGTGTGAAGAGCTGCAGCAGTCCTGCCAAAATCCCTGCTGAAACAGAGTTCCCTGTGGGGTGGGTGGTGGAAGTGGGTTGAAATGCTGCATTTCCAGCTCTGATGAAACAGTTCCCCATGGAAACTGCTGAATGTCAAAAGAAGAAGCAATTTTCTTTATGGAGCAGCTTTGCAGTGTCCAGTTTGAACTCACACTTTTTATGGGGAATAAATACATATTCCATAAATTTTAATGATGACTCATTTTATTTCAGTAGCTTAATTTTTTTTTTCAACTCTAGAAGGTAAAGTGGGAGGTGCACTTTACCCACTATCACCAGTGGTCTCTACTGGCTGATTTGGGTGCCCCTAGAGGATTTTGTTGCAATACAACCTGATGCACCAAGGAGCACATCTTTGACAACCAATACTGTGCAGTCTTAGGCCCTGACTCTGCAATCAGATCCATGTAGGCAGTCTTTGCATCCATGTTGATGTCTGTGATGTTCCACACAGGTGCTAGCATCCACCACACTATTCCAATTGCAGGACTGGGAACCGGGACAGGAATGATCTTTGGTGGGCAGGATCTGAAAGTGGCTAATAAGGAAGCCTCATTTTAAAGACTTGGGACCCCTACTTCTTCCTGCTCATTCCCAAGACAGCAGTGCTGTGAGGGAAACCACAGGAGGAAGCAGCAGGTGTGTAGGCTTCTCTCTCCCACTGGCATCTGTTGGGGGTGGCCAAAATACAAGCCAGTCCTTTTGCATTGGAAGGAGGCTCTCCATGAAGCAGGACAACTGCATCATCTGAGGCGGTTAGTTTCCTCTCCCTTCTGCAACTTCTAACATCCTTTTCCAAAATGTATTTCAGTGAAAATATTTTCCATTGAAGAGTTTAATTTATAACAAATGGAACAAAAGCTCAGGCTGTGCTAGGAAGCAGATGGCAAAGAAAAGGACTGAAGGCATCTAAGTTTCCCATCCTCATCTGCTCACCTCTATGCACGTCAAGCACAGCCGACAGTGCAGCCTTCATCTCCTCCTTCTCCCAGTGACCACATGCCACCCTATGCTGGCTCTGCTTCCAACCCTCTTGTATCCTTCTCCGATGCTGCCTCCTATGTACAAACTCTATTCCACACCTTGTGCACCAAACATCCACCTGGATCATTCAAATCTCTCATAAAACTGATTTCTTACATGAAACTTTACCCTAAAACCAATTCTGCACATCTATGTCTGACTAGATTCATAGATTCTAAAGCCAGAAGGGACCATTGTGCTCATCTAGTCTGACCTCCTGCATAGCACAGCTCATAGAACTTCCCCCCAAATAACTCCTAGAGCAGATAGTTTAGAAAAACATCCAATCTTGATTTAAAAATTGTCAGTGATGGAGAATCTAACATTACCCTTAGTAAATTGTTCCAATGATTAATTACACTCACGTTAAAAATTTACACCTTATTCCACTCTGAATTTGTCTAGCTTCAACGTCCAACAATCAGATCATGTTATACCTTCCTCTGTTAGACTGAAGAGCCAATATTAAATGTGTTCCACATGTAGATACTTAAAGACTGTTATCAAGTCACTCCTTCACCTTCTCTTTGTTCAATGAAATAGATTGATCTCCTTCAGTCTATAAGGCATGTTTTCTAATCCTTTACTCGTTCTTGTGGCTCTTCTTTGAACCTTCTCCAATATCACATTCTTTTTGAATTGTGGGCACCAGAACTGGACGCAGTATTCCAGCAGTGCTAAATCTAGAGGTAAAATAACTTCTCTACTCCTACTTGAGATTCCCCTGTTTATGCATCTCTGGATCACAGTAACCGTTTTGGGCATATCATCACACTGGGAGCTCATATTCAGCTGCAGAGTCACATGCTGCTTCTCTCCCCACCCATCCCCAGCGATTTTCTGCTTGGCTTGTACTGAGGATGCTTATGTGGACTGAGCATGCTCAGTAACACAGCTGAAGCCCGCTGCCCGCACTCTGCCCTCCTCCCCCATATCAGCAGGCACAGGTTGTCTCTGTTCAGATGATTATCCACCAAAACCCCCAAATGTTTTTCAGAGTCACTGCTTCCCCAGATAGAATCCCTCAGCCTGGAAGTATGGCCTATATTATTTGTTCCCAGATGTACACATTTACTATTAGTCGTATTAAAACACATATTGTTTGTTTGTGCCCTAGATAAAGATCACTGTAAAGAGTGACTTGTCCTCTTCATTATTTACCACTTCCCCCAATTTTTGTGAATCTGTAAACTCTATCAGTGATTACTTTGTTTTTCTTCCAGGTTATAGATAAAAATGTTAAATAGCATAATGCCAAGAACCAATCCCTGCAGACCCATTGGAGCAGACCTACTCAGTGACCGGTTCCCATTTTCAGTTATATTTTGAGACCTATCAGTTAGACAGTTTTTAATTCATTTAGTGTGTGCCATATCAATTTGATATCATTCTAGTTTTTGAATCAAAATGTCACATAGTACCAAGTCAAATGCCTTACAGAATCTAAGTATATTATATCAACAGTATTACCTTTATCGACCAAATCTTGTAATCTCATTAAAAAAAAAGATGTCAAGTAATTGATAGGACCTATTTTCCATAACCCATGTTGATTTACATTACCTCCTTTACTTCATTATTAATCAATCCTGTATTACCACCGTCCGTTATCTTATCCAGACTGATAGACTTGTAATTACCATCATCCCATTTACCCTTTGTTAAATTGGCACATTAGCGTTCTTCCATTCTTCTGGAACTTCCCCAGTGCTCCACACTTACTGAAATCAACATTAATGGTCCAGAGAGCACCTCAGCCGAGCGTTTTAAAACTCTTGGAGGTAAATTGTAATGGACCTGATGATTAGAAAATGTCTAACTTTGGTCACTTCTGTTTAACATCCTCCAGAATACTAGTGGGCTGGAAAGAGTGTTATTCCCAAATACAGAACAGAAATAATTATTAAACACCGTGGCCTTTTCTGCATTATTATTGATAATTTTACAATTTCCATCTAGTAATGGACCAATACTATTGTCGGGATTCTTTCTGTTCCTAATGTATTTTAAAACATCCTTCCTTATTGTCCTTACTCTGCTAGCCATAGAGTGCTCCTTGTATCCTTTGGCTTCCCCTATCAATTTTCTGCAATGCCTAACTTCTGATTTATATTTCTTACTATCAACTTCCTCTTTTTTCTATTTGTTACATATTATTTTTTACAGCTTCCTTCACTTCTTCTCTAAACCAGTTTTTTTTGTTTGTTTTTAACCAGCACAGTATACTTCCTCAACTGTGGGACTATGGCTTTTGAGGATCTAGTAAGGTGTCCTGAAATGATTCCTAATTATGAGCTGCCCATTTTTGATCAAGACTTCTTCCTATTGGAGTCACTAGTGAGCAAAACTCTCTGTCTGTCCAATTTGGGGCTATATGACACATAAACCAAACCCCTTACCCCGAGAGCTGCTGAGCATCCTTGACTGAAACCAGAAAGGACATGACACCTCTGAGTGTTATTTTGTAAGCCCCTTAGGGCAGGGATGTTTTCATCTATGTTTGGCAGAGCACCAAATGCAATAATGGCCCTCAATAATAGATATTTATTTACTACTATTATAGCAATTAAGACAAAAAGAAACATGCCCCAAACTACTTACCATCTCAGTAATAATGTGACTGTTCATATCGCCTAGATACCATGGAGATTGGACATTTAATACAGATTTGTCAGCTATTGTAAATCCTTTCCTTAGTCTATAGTACAGAAAGTGTTAGAGTGGTGGCATTTCTGAGTGTTGGGAGAAGAGATTTGCCACTCTGATTTTTCAGTTGATTAGGGCACTTTCAATATGACACCTGGTTTTTGAAGGCTTGTCCTCCAATCATGGAAATATTTACTATAATTAAGGCCAAGATTTTCCCTGTTGAACTCTGCTCCTTGCCCTTGTCCTCCCCCCCACCCTAACCACTTAAGACCTGATACCCTGCACTCAAAACAGCAGTTCTGGTAGATTTTAAAGATTTTTTTTTTTAAATCAGACAAACAGATGGGGTTGCAGTGACTCTTGCCAATGTACAACAGTCATTGTAACCACTGGGGCTACTGTGATATTAAAAAGGGAACATCACGGTACTAAACCAGTAATGTATTAGAGACATTTTTTATAACAGCATCATCAGTGCCTTGTCTAATAATGCTCACGTGTAAAGTTACCGCAGTTCATACAGTGCCTATTTAGATACTATAATGAAGAATATTGTGTAGGAATTATATATTATTACACATGAAAAAATACATGAAAAGAACACTACAGGTGCACTAAGAGTTGAAAAATGAATTAATTTGACTGTGCACCCTGAATGTGGTGCCCTTTTGCCTATGAATTATGATACAATCTTTATTTACATGATCTATTTTTTCCACAGAACTCCTACCTTATTCAGTGCACAGAATGGACCTGCTTGAGGGATGAATCAAGGAGGCTGTTTTCTATAGGTCCATTGCATGCCTGACTTTGCAACCGTAATAAAATGTTCTTTTAATGCAGGTGTTGTTTGTTTAATTTCCTCTTTGAAGGTTTGGTGTAATTTCCTAGCTTTTTAAAAGAGCAAATTGAAAAAAACAGGAATTCCATCATTTGGCACCAGATTAACACCCACATGGGTCATCAGCTGGGTTGGAACCTACAGAGTCACCACATAGCCCGCTGCCATGTGAGCTAATGGAGTAACGGATAGCAGTAGCAGGTTGTCATGCTGTATGTGAACTAGCGCTAGAAGGGGGTGGGACATTTTGCCAGCGGGTTTCTCAGATATTTGCTGAAAACAGAGGCATGATGAGACTCAGGAAACTTGGGTTCCATTCCAGGCTCTTAAGGGGATCGTATTCTAATAGGTACAGACTCTTCCGCCCAAGCTTGACTCCTTCCTGCCCCATCTCTTCCAGTCTGTCCCTATCCCAGTCCTGTATCTTCGCTACCCCTTGCTGTTTGTCCCAGTCTCATTCACATATAGGGTGACCAGATGTCCCATTTTATAGGGACAGTCCCGATTTTTTGGGTCTTTTCTTATATAGGCTCCTATTACCCCCCCACCCCCGTCCCGATTTTTCACATTTGCTGTCTGGTCACCCTATTCACATAGCCAGTCCTATGCGCCACAGGTTTTTCGCTTGCCCCCTCTGCATTCAGATCAGACGGCTTCCTCCTCCTCACTGCCTCGGCCCAGCAGAGGGCTCATTCAGAGCACAGGAGAGATGGTATCCTTGCTCTCAGTTCAGGTGCCCAGACCTGGCACAGACCGCAACAGCCCCGAGCTGCAGTTGCAGGGAAAGTTCTGTTCAGCACTAGGCTGGAGCATGCTCAGTGCAGATGGAATCTCTAGGAAATTTAGAGGCTAAACTCTAAATCTCTACTGAGCAGTTGAAAAACTGTAATTTTTCAAAGGTTAAAATTTGGGGGGATTTTCACAGGGATGACAAAAGGCACATCACTGACACAAAGGCCAAATTTCAAGTCCCTGCTCCAAAATATGGGGATGCTAGAGCCTTCCAGATATTAGGTCACCAAAAATTTTTGACATAGGCAAAACAACCAATTTTGCCCTGGTGT